>NW_019240632.1:54287-89234 GCF_002742605.1 Olea europaea var. sylvestris | reverse complement strand
TGGGTGGTGGCAATTTGGGGAAAAATCTGGGAACCTTGAATCTTCAATTTGGTCACTCCGTCTACGCCTTTGAACTCTGCTTTGAGTTGTCAATTGTAATTGTAAAAATCTGGGTATATTGGAGTGGAGCAGGCAGGTCATTTGGGCATCTTTAATTGGGCCGGATTTAAAAAATAAATAAAAATGAAGCCCAACAGCCCAACAGGCAACACCCAAGCGGCCAAGCCAGTGAAGCCACTGAACGTCTGGAATTCTGAAGGGAAAAAAAAAAAAACTGATTTTCCGACGGTCGGCGTGACGGTTCCGGTGAAGCCAGCTAGGGCGGCCGCCCTAGCTGGCCATAAGCTACATCCGTCCTTGATTCTGGCCTACATATTTCTTAACATATCCTAAAAGAGACATTTTTTTGGTCTCATTATTGAGATTATATATAGGATACATCGACAAACAGCTCAATGATATAACTAGACTTGGTATATTTGCATCAAGCAAAGAACTTTGAAGAATTCTAAAATTCAGGGTTTCAATAACGTAGGAAGTTTATATGCATGCATTCTCACTTGTTTATAACTTCCATACTATCATCTATACATATTCATTAGAAACTCAAGTATAAATGGATGCGACTCCTCATGAAAAAAAGAAACGTTCCGTGATTGAAGATTCAAAATTTTGATTTCCCGAAGAGCTGTCTGATCAAGCAGACAAAATGAATTTGCCTTACTGCTTTGTTCAGTTTCTGCTGCCTCAACTATCATATGTACCAAATCCGATTTTTCTTTCAACATTTTCAATAATTCCATCAGGTACTAGTCTTTCTGGGAGTTAATTCAATTATCTAATTGTCCATATGAGGCGCACACGACTAATTGACGATCATTTGGCAGGGAATTAATGGTCGCCGAGGATTACTTTACAATAATTTTTCACTTAAAAAGTAATAGAAAAGTAAGTTATCTATTTTGTACTGTCATTCATATAAATTACAAATGTAAAAACTTGCCCTTCAATTTCGATAATTAAAAGAAAGAGCTTTGGGGCCCGTAGCACAGGCGACAGTGAACGAAGTGACAAAGGTAATAAATTCATATTTAAAACATAGCAAAGTTGGTTGGATAGAGTTATTTCAGAATTAAGCTAAAATGACATAAAATGGGTTACAGAAGCCATGCCAGCATCTCAGATGCGTGGAGCACCTATGTATAAAAAATTCAAAAAAAAAAAGGGCCAGGCCCCTGTGAGTGATTGAGGTTGTCAAAGCGCGTTATCTTTATTTCAGATTCTGTCTGCTTCTATAAATTATTAACTCAAGTCGATAAACACCTTTTATTGAACGGGGGCCGCAGGATGTGGGGTCGGGGGGATGGGGTGGGAATGTTTTTCCGTGAAATGTTGCATTCAGTCCAAAGTTTGATTTTAAATTAATAAGCCTCTGTTTGGTTTCTGCTTTAGTCACTAGATTATAAGTTGATAGGAATAAGTAATGGATAAGTGAATTGTAATTATGAGTTCTATAAAGCTACAGTTTAGTTGTTAAAAAATGTAATTTTAATAGATTTTCATAAAAGTTGATGAAATTGCGGTTAGAAAATTGATAAAATTGTTGATCTAATGAAATATGTGATTGAAAATAAATTTTAAAAGATGAAGGCAAAAAGGGAGCAAAATGTATGGTGAAAACTATTATTTGACATTAAAAAGTAACTTTTTCATAACTAAAAAGGAAACCAAACATATGCTAAGTCAATATTGCTTTTAGTCTTTTTTGTGTGGATACAATTAAGTATTTTAGGCCACTTAAACTTTTGCGGCGTCTTAGCCTAGTTTAACTAATGTCCACGAACAATCAAATCACTTTTTGTTCACAAATTTCATGAAATTCATAAGTACTATCTATTTATTTACTACTTTTTTTTACTATTTATAATCACTTCCCAAAAAAACTTTAATGTAAGCAAAAACTATTAATGTTAGTTACAGGTTTGGACAAAAAAATCGAAAAATCGATCAAACCAATCAAATCGAACCAACTCAAGTCAATTTAAGTTCGTTTGCCATGAATCATTGGTTTGATTTGGTTTTCTTTTAAATAAAACTATAGTGGGTTGATTCTATTATGGCTTGAAGTTTCAAACCGTTAGTCAATTGAACCAACCTAACCAACTTACATTTTTTTTTTAAGAAAAATAAAAATCAAAAGATAAACCTTAATCTCAATACTATATCTCAATTCTTTTCAGTCTATGAAGTTGCCGGTAAATAATAGCACCCAAAATTTTATTTTACAAGCTCATTATATTATATTTAGCATTTTTTCTTGCTCAGGCAATCATACTACGTCATACATAAAATGCAACAAATAAGTTTTTTGTTGATCCGTTTTTGTTAATTTAATTTTATTTGTCAGCCAATAATTCTTGTATTTTAAAATTATTTGGTTATTTTAGTTCTTGTAATTTAAGTGGACACAAAACTCAGACAATTATTTTTAAAAATTAATTCAATTTGAACTAAAAGTCCAAACCGACTAACAGAATCAAATTCAATTTGGCTTGCTTCAATTTGAGAGTTAGATTTAGCAATTTCTAAATTTCGAATTGGCAATTTTTTGATTCAAATTTATGAGTTAATTTATATGTAATTAATGTCAAAATGGGAGTCATTGAGTTGTAATCATAGACAAAATAGTTTGGGGTTGGTAAAGTCCAAAAAGAAGTCAAAGAAATTCAAGAAGAAGATCAAGAAACTAACTTCAAGAAGTAGATCAAGATTTGGGGAGCTTAGTTTGTGCTCTAGTGTCCAAAATAGGAGCACCGACGCTCGACCTCCGAGCACCTAGCGCTCGAGCAGTGTGTCAACTGCTCGCTAGAAGCGAGGTATTTTGCTCGAGCACAGTTCGACGATACAGAATCATGTTTTGATCTTAACGTTGATTTTCAATCCTATTTCACCACAAAACACTTCCCATTATAAATATACATATCATATTTCATTCCAATGAGTATTGAATCATTATTTCATACTAGAGAACATCTTTTGTAGATTCTAAATATATTCCAAAGTTCTATTGATTCAACCCCAAGATCAATTCATTATAATTCACTCCAAAAATCTTATTTTATTAGTTGAGCCACAATCCTCTATATTCAACTCAAAAATCAAAACACAAAAAATTTGAAGATCAAACACAAAAAATCATTACCTTCACCTATAAGCCTTCAGAGTTTTGTAGTAGGAGAAAAGGCACTTCGAATTCCAATACTATGAAACGAGTTCGTTCTTGGTGATCCACACGGAGAGAAAATTAGTCTAGAGTTACTGGAAATTAGGGAAGCCAGTAGCCGTTGGCTCAGCCTCGTAAAAGCCCAAGCTAGCCCGTTGGAACCGAGTAGAGGCTCGGGTCAAGCCTTATTTTCAAGTGTTGGCCTGAACTCAAGTCGACTCGTGTCATGAATTTCATTTGGCTTTAGAAAATGCAGGCACGACTTCTTTTAAAAATAAAGGCTGTTATGATCTTCATTTTTAAAGGCAATTGCAATAGTTAATACTAAAAAAATTAAAATTAAAAAAAAAAAAAAGAGCCAGTTCAGCTTGGCTCGAAAAGCCCGAGCTGAACCACATTTAGCTCGGCTTGGGCCAAAAAAGCTCTATTATTTTTTACTCAAGTTGCACCTGAGCAGCAAACTTAGGCTCCGCTCGACTTATTTACATTCCTACTAGGAAGTGTGGTCGCACAATTGAATGAGTTTCTTTGTAATTTACACATGAGGTAGCTAGAGTCAGTTAATGTTTAGTTGTGTGTGGACTAATTATAAATTAACTTCTTTAGTGGATTATATTAGCAAGTTTGTTCAGAGGTTTTTGATCCTGAGAAGGGTTTTCCTCCATGATCATAAATGGTGTTATTTACTTTACTGCATTTGATCTATATGTTTATGTAATTGTTCAAATTTAGTGTTAATTTAATTAATTACCTTAATCATCTAGAGACAATAAAAGTGACGTTTTGTTTGTTATTGTGTTAATTACATATTTGGATCTAAATATTTATTAACATATCCTAAAAGATAGATTTTTTTCGTCTCATTTTGAGATTATATAGGATACATTGACAAAGAAGCTCAATGATGTAACAAGAATTGGTATATTTGCATCAAAGAAAGATTAGAACTCTTAAAAGGAACTATGGACAACTTTGAAGAATTCTAAAGTTTAGGGTTTCAATAATGTAAGAAGTTTATATGCACGCATTCTCACTTGTTTATAACTTCGATACTATCATCTATATATACTCATTAGAAACTCAAGTACGAATGGATGTAATTCCTCATGAAAAAAATCACCCTTCCGTCGTTGAAGATTAAAAATTTTGATTTCCCGAAGAGCTATCTGATCAAGCATTTCTGCTTGCTCAAATATCACAAGTACCAAATCCCATTTTTCTTTCAACATTTTCAATCTTGCTGCGACTTAACTCAATTATCTAATTGTCCATATGAGGCGCACACGACAAATTGACGATCATTTGGCAGGTAATTAATGGTCACCGAGGATTACTTTAAAGTATTTTTCACTTAAAAGGTAAACGAGAAGTAAGTTATCTAATTTATATTTGCAGAAAAAGTTACATAAGGGTAACTTCACCATTTTTTTTTTTTTTTAAAGTTAGAAATACACCATAATTCTTTTTTCAATACTTAAAATTTTGAAATGCAACAGAATAATGCAGAACTCCAATTTCTCTTAATCTTATATCACATAATCTTATTCCCTAATCAAATAAAGAAAACGAAGGCGCCCTACATGTAATTATTTATTAGTTAAGCCAATTAACAATTCATTGGAAGCATGAGCAACTAGAAGTTGAGCTCACTTTCTATTTTTTTCTTTCATATAAATCATAAACGTAAAAAAAAAAAAAAAATGTTCTTTATTTTCGGTAATTAAGCTCTTGTTTGAGCTCCATTCTTTTGATAAGATTGAATTTTTGAATAGTATATAAGGATAAATTTTGAATTTGCGTGAAATATTATTTTATTGAAAAATATGTAATTGAAATGATGTCAAAATATTATTTAAAAATGTATTTTTGTTTTTAAAGAATGAAGATCAAACATGAGCTAAATGAAAGAGCTTTGATGGCTGACATAGTGATATTCGAATTTTTGAATAGTATATTGATGAGAAATGTGTAGCTAAAAAATAAAAAAAAATTTGAATTCGTGTGTATTGAAGGATGTGTGATTAAAATGATATCAAAATACTATTGCTAAATGAAAGAGCTTTGATGGCTGATGTAGCGATATTCGATAAAACGCCGCAAAGTTGGTTGGACAGTTTTCAATTTCAGTATTCCCTACATTATCGTTATTTCAGATTTTGTCTGCTTCAGTAACTCATTGACTCAAGTCAATAACCACGTTTTCTGAAAAGGTGACACGTTTTTTCATGAAATGTCGCATTCAATCCAAAGTTTGATTTAAAGTAATAAGCCTCTGTTTTGTTTCCGCTTTAGTCACTAAACTATAAGTTGATAGAAATAAGTGAATAGTAATTATGAATTCAATAAAGTTACTGCTTGATTTTGTTAAAAATTATATTTTTAATAGATTTTGAAGTATTTGATGAAATATGTGGCCGAAATGTTGATAAAATTATGCATCTAATGAAATATGTGATTGAAAATAAATTTTAAAAAAATTTAAGGCCATAAAGGAGAAAAAAGCATGGTGAAATCCATTAATTGACATTAAAAGGTAAATTTTTACTAACTAAAAAGGAACCCAAACGTATGCTAAGTCAATAATACTTTTGAGTCATTTTCGTGTGAATACATTGTTAAGTAGTTTTGATATTAATTATACATAAAATGATAACTAAGTATTTTAGGCCACTTGACCTTGTGTGGCGTCTTATCCTAGTTTGGCTAATGAATATAAACATTCACACTACTTTTTATTGACAAATTTCGTGGGATTCATAAGTACTATCTTTTTATTTACCACTCATTTTTTTTATTTATAAACATTTCCAAATAAGCTTTTAATCTTACACTTTAATAATTAAATTTTTTTAATGATACTTAAGTCAAAATCAATAATTAATTTTAATCACACATTTTATGGGATTCACAACTTTTCATTCACAAATTTTATCAATTTTATCAAAATCTACTAAAATCCCCACAAAACAGAGGCACCATAATAAAAGTACACTTTAAAGGATCAAATTAAATAAAATAAAGTTAGAGGACTAAATAAAACTTGGCTTGAGTCAGAATGATCTACAGTGTTTAACTGGACCAGAAATTATAGAAAAATCTTAAGTCAGTGAACAAGATCTAAAGCTGGCCCCACAATGGAGGAACCTGAGTATAAAACATAAGGTTTTGTGGAGTGTGTGTTGTGCTAAAATTGCAGTTGGGAGATCAGTTGTGAAGATGATGGAGCTGCCCACGTCGCGATTCCAGGATAGAAACGGTGAGTGATGGGAATTGTTGAGTTCCATGTGTGCTGATAATTGGTATTTACTTTTGCTTGTAATGAGAATGAAGATTTATGTAAGCATCCATGTTCCGCAGTTTTGGATGGACCAAGCGACCGGTTACAAGAAGTGAATGACGCATTAGTTCATGGCAAATGGAATGTTGTTCGGAGATTCGTCAATTGTTATAAGGAAGAAGCATTCAGATTCAGGCCTGAATTTGGAGATACAGCACTCTCCGTGGCCATTAAGAGAGGACGGGTATTTCTTTATCTCGAAGCTGGTTGAATTGACGCCGCCAGGCTTACTGACTCAGACGGATAACTCCGGCGATACTGCTCTTCATGCGGCGGCAGAGCTTGGAAATGTCAAAACAGCTGACCTGCTCGTGAACAAAAAACAAGAATTGCTGAGTTTTTCCAACAACAAAGGATTGTTACCAATTCAAGTTGCTGCAAATCGAGATCATAGAGAGATGACTTCCTACTTGTTAAGTTTCGGCATGAGAGATGAAATTTATTATAATCTACTCAAAGGTGCAGCTGGTCTGAATGTTTTGCGATCTTTAATAAATGCAAGATATTTTGGTGAGTACTTAAAGTTATATTGCTCAAGAAAGATCTATATAGATACACTTGGTTGGATAACATCCCACCAGACATGGCGCTGGCGGGAACGAAAAACACGAGATAGAAACTCGCTGGAAAGATAAAAATACAAAGGAGGAGAATATTTTATAAACTGGGAGAACGACAAAATAAATATTTTTATTCTCACTTTCACAACTTCTCCCTAGAAAGTTCAACGTAAACTTCTACTTTCTCAGTTTCTCTCGCCTTATTTTCTTCCCTATACACTGACAATCTCTTTGAACATACAATGCCAGTAGATTTCACTGCCTGTGCAGGAGTGCCACCCTCCTTGACAGACTCTTCAATTCTTTTCTCTGCTGGTTATTGCATTGATTTCTAACAACTTCAATTTCTTTGGCATGGTTAGTTCGTTAAATACAATATTTTATATCAATCGTCCTCTAATTCTTTGGTATGTTTAACTTTGACCCTTAATTTTAATGGAACATATTAGCTTCGCAAACAAAACGTTACTAAAATAATCTTGAAATCCTTCTGGGATAAAAATTGTTTAAACTGATAGTGTTCTTGCTGAAATTGTAGATTTGGCTCTCGATTTGATTAAATTCAACCCAAAATCAATCGAACACCTACGATTTACGTTGGAGCTGATGGCTGACGACACTTCTGCTTTCCGAAGTGGAACATATTGTTAGTCTCCCTTACACACACTTATTCATTATCAAGTATCATTGTTAGTGTACTATTTTTATTCACTAAACTAGTGTTGTATCATTCGACATTTTGAGTACTTTTTAATTACAGCCATTGGGTTTAACCTGGAGATTCCACAAACTCCGATTTGGTCGTGATCCATAGATGGTATCTCATCCTTCTTGCCACTTATTAGAGTATAAACATAAATACTATCAGATTGATCTACAACATGACCACACCAAGATAGAACATAATCATCCAATAAAATAGATCTCCTCTCTTTGAGGGTGTGTGATGTGGACTTCTAGAGGAGGCTCTTGAGTTTGAGCATAATATTTATAATAAATTTATGTGAGACTCAGCAATAAATAGATTATTTCCAAGCCCTTTAATATTTATGTTGGCATGAGTCATTAAAATCACAAGAAAATAGAAACCTTAGCTGTATGCTTGTATCAAATCCCTTAATTCAAGGATCCACCATGAGTTCAGCCGTGTATAGTGTATAGGCTAAGAATAGGTCTTGAAATAATTCCTTCTTGTATCTCTATATTCTGTAAACATTTCAAAGGAAAATATATGACAATTTATAAGAAAATTCACTCTATGACATGGTATCAGAGCATGGTCTTGGGCTTCCTGTGAACTGACAGAGAAAGGGAACCCAAACAACTTGGAATCCATGGCTGACTCCACTGATTTGGTACAGCCACCAAACACCTCCATTGATTCAATTCTTGACAACCTTACGACCAAAATGACAAAGGTCCAGACCACATCACAATTGTTGATCACCGATTCCCCTATTGTACCGATTAGCATTAAGTTGGATGGATCCAATTATGCTATATGGTCCCAGGTGGCTGAGACGTACATCTCAGGCAAGGACAAACTAGGATATATTAATGGAGACTTTCCTCAACCTTTTGAAATAGATCCGACATTTCGTAAATGGCGTACCAAGAATGTGATAGGGAAAGGATGGCTAATAAACTCAATGGACCCGTCTCTGGTTGTGAATTTCATCCGCTTCCCAACGGCCAAATAGCTTTGGGACTCCATTGCTACTACATATTTTGATGGAACTGATACTTCACAAGTTTATGACCTCTAGCATAGGGTAACTCGGATGTGGCAGGGAGGAGGATCAATTGAAAAATACTACAACGATTTACAAGGGCTGTGGCGTGAGATAGACTTTCGACGTCCTAATCCCATGGAGTGTGCAACAGATATACAAAAATACAATTCCTTACTACAGGAGGAAAGAGTCTACATTTTCCTAGATGGATTAGATGATCGACTCGATAACATTCAAAGCGATGTACTCCAACTGAAACCATTTCCCACAATCGAGCAGGCTTACACACACGTTCGAAGGGAGGACACTCGCTAGGTTGTGATGACATCTGGGACAAAGATTATAACCAGCGGTGCTGTTATGGCCACTAAAAGCTCGAAACTTGGCCAACAACCAAAGTTGGTGACTGGGAAACACAACTCATTTTCCAAGTTGAAGGGTCCATCCGATGGAGAAAAATGTACACACTATGGAAATACCAAACACACTCGCAATACCTGTTTCAAGTTGCATGGGTATCCCGAGTGGAGGCATCAGCTGCAAGCTAGGAAAAAAAGAGACACCACAACACTTGAGGAAGGCACTGCAAAGCTGCTGTAGTCACAGTTGGGTCTCAACTCTCGCTTATCCCTTTGACTGATTCTTCCACTTCTGTGGACCAAGGTAATCGTGGACAAGTTTTTTGTAGTTCCAATTCATCGGATGCGGGTGCCTGGATTATAGACTCGGGGGCTATAGATCACATGACTTTTGACCTCAAGGACTTCTCACATACAACTCAACCACGGCAGACCTGCATTGCTAATGCAAATGGAGTTGCATATCCAGTCACAGGGGCTGGAAAAGTGCCATTATCACCCTCACTCTCCTTATCCCATACTCTCCTTGTCCCTTCATTATCAAATAAATTAATATCTGTAAGTCAAGCAACTGAGGAACTCAATTGTGTAGTATTGATCTATCCTACCTTTTGTCTTCTCCAGGATGTTCTCAACAAGGAGATTATTGGGCGTGGTACTAAGAGGAGGGGTTATATTACTTAGATGATTTTAGTCGAGGAACAACACATCACGTGCATCATCTGATCAGTAGCAAAGAACGGAAATATAGTTGTGGCATCGTCGCTTGGGGCATCCATCATTCGGTTACTTGAAGCACTTATTTTCGAATTTATTCTTACATTTACATAAAGTTGAGTTTAAATGTGATACTTGCATTTTGGCTAAGAGCCATAGAATTTCCTACCCTGCAAATCTGAATAAAAGTACTGTTCCCTTTGCTTTAATACATTATGATGTTTGGGGACCCTCCCCGAGAATTACTCTATTTGGTCATCGTTGGTTTGTAATTTTTGTGGATGACTGCACTCGAATGACGTGGCTTTACCCTATGAAGACCAAAGATGAGGTGTTTCCAATATTTCAGGCTTTTCATGCAATGATTCGAAACCAATTTTCTGCCAAGATTCAAATTCTTCGGTCAGATAATGGAGGGGAGTTTGCCAATCACCGTTTCCAAGCATACTTCAAGCAGCATGGTTTCCTCCATGAAACCTCATGTTCTCAGACCCCACAACAGAATGGCATCGCCAAACAAAAAATCACCATATCCTGGAGACAACCCGTGCTCTTCTTCTCTGCACACACGTTCCAACACGCCAATGGGGTAGTGTCATGGCTGTAGCTGTATACCTACTCAACCGCATGCCCTCCGAAGTCTTACACTTTAAAAATCCCTTGCAAGTGCTCTCCTCTCATGTTTCTTTACCTACTGTGTTGATGCTCTTGGTTGTGTGGTCTTTGTTCACCTCCACAAAAACCAACGTACCAAGCTTGATCCATGTGATGTCAGATGTTTGTTTTTGGGCTACGGGGTACATAAAAAGGGCTACATATGCTTTGACCCTATTACTAACAAAACATATACCACAATGGATGCCACCTTTCTTGAATCCGAACCATTCTTTTCTCCCATGGTACCCAATTCAGATCTTCAGGGGGAGTCTATGGATGAAGAGCTGAATTGGTTAATGGCAGCTCCTGCTACCGATGACAAGAGACTAATGGGAGAGCATGAAACTGAAGTTGAAGGAACCAGAAATAATGAAACTACAAAGCTGCAGGATTTGAACATAGCTGAAGTTGAGAGTGAAGAAGTTCCTGTTCATGGAAAGTCTATAAACGAAGAAAGTCAAGATCCTCTTCCCTCGATAGTACCCGACTCTCCTATTGAGAACAATCCTGAGGTAAGCTCTCCTACTACACCTCCATATGCTGTTAACTCGAATGCTCCCGTGGAATATGTGTTGCCTTTCAGGCAAAATTGAGGAAAGCCACATAACAGATACTCCCCTGATGAAAAAGAGAGACGGTCTAAATACCCCATTGCAAATTATATGTCCACTCAACATCCATCTGAGCCCATTAAGATTTTCACAGAGACATTATCCTCCTGTCACATTCCAAATAGTGTGGAGGAAGCCTTAGGTGATCCTAAGTGGGCTCAAGCCATACAAGAGGAATTGGAAGCTTTACAGAAAAAGAATATGTGGAGGTTGATACCATTACCTGAAGACAATGGGGTGCAAATGGGTATTTTCAATTAAATACAAAGCTAATGGATCCATTGGCCGATACAAGGCAAGGTTGGTGGCGAAGGGGTTTACACAGACATACGGTATAGATTACACGGAGACTTTCTCACCCGTAGCCAAACTAAATACTGTTAGAGATTTACTATCTCTTGCACCGATTTTAGATTGGCCATTGCTTTAGCTAGACGTAAAGAATGCCTTTCTCCATGGCAATCTTGAAGAAGAAGTCTATATGGATATCCCTCCATGCTATACATCCTCTTCTGGAACCAAGGTTGTATGAAAGTCGGAACGGGCATTATATGAATTGAAACAATCACCTCGGGCATGGTTCGAGCGATTTAGCTTGGCTATGAGAAGGTATGGCTTTGATCAAAGTAATGCGGATCACACTCTCTTCCTAAAGCATCGGTAAGGGAAGGTAGCGGCTCTAATTGTTTACATAGATGACATAATTATTACGGGGAAGATGTCGAAGAAATTTCCAGACTACAAGAGCAATTGTCAGGTGAGTTCGAAATGAAGAATCTGGGTGGACTTAAGTATTTTTTGGGAATAGAGGTGGCAAGGTTACGAAGAGGCATTTTCTTGTCTCAACGAAAGTACGTGCTGGACCTACTGTCGGAGGTGGGGCTCCTAGAGTGCAAGCCAGTAGACACTCCCATAGCTCAAAATCACAAATTCACAGAGTACACAGACCAAATGCCTACAGATAAAGGATGGTACCAAAGATTGGTGGGAAAGCTTATTTATTTGTCACATACTCGCCCTGATATTGCCTATGTCGTAAGTGTTGTGAGCCAATTTATGCATAATCCGAGTGAAGAGCATATGGATGCGGTGATCCGAATGCTTCGCCACTTGAAATCCTCACCAAGAAAGGGGTTGATGTTCTCTAAGAATAATCACTTGAATATTGAAAGGTACACAGACGTGGATTGGGCAGGGAATGTTTTGGACAGAAAATCCACTTTAGGCTACTTTACATTTGTGGGAGGGAATTTAGTTACGTGGAAAAGTAAAAAGCAAAAGGTGGTGGCTCTGTCCAGCGCTGAAACCGAGTTTAGAGGCATGGCAAAAGGGTTGTGTGAACTACTATGGCTTAGAAGGTTACTAATGGAGATTGGCTTTGGTCCTAGCATGGAGATGAACTCGTTTTGTGACAATAAAGCTGCCATTGATATCTCACAAAATCCTGTCCAGCATGATCGAACAAAGCACGTGGAGATAGACAGGCATTTCATTAAGCAGAATCTTGAGGAGAAGATTATTCGATTTCCTTTTGTCAAGTCGGAAGACCGCAGATATACTCACAAAGGCAATTTCTAACAAGAACTTTAATGACTCCCTTGACAAATTGGGCATTAGAGACATTTATGCACCAACTTGAGGGGGAGTGTTGGCGTGAGTCATTAAAATCACAAGCAAATAGAAACCTTAGCTGTATGCTTGTATCAAATCCCTTAATTCAAGGATCCACCATGAGTTCAGCCATGTATAGTGTATAGGCTAAGAATAGGTCTTGAAATAATTCCTTCTTGTATCTATATATTCTGTAAATGTTTCAAAGGAAAATATATGACAATTTATAAGAAAATTTACTCTAGGACAATTTATGCCTTTTTCAATGTTTTAAACGTGTTCTTCATAAACGATGGAAGTGA
This sequence comes from Olea europaea var. sylvestris, assembly GCF_002742605.1. NCBI lineage: Eukaryota > Viridiplantae > Streptophyta > Magnoliopsida > Lamiales > Oleaceae > Olea > Olea europaea. The sequence continues at coordinate 76,124 of NW_019240632.1, read as the reverse complement.
TGTGTGAACTGATGAGAACCTTGTATATCAAATGTTGTAGTGATTTACAGGGTTTGCGCAATTTTTCATTTAACATAAGAGAAGAAGAAAAAGCTGCATTCTTTTTTTTAATTGTTCGTTTTTTTTTTTTTTGGTTCTACAATGAACAATTAAAAAAAAAAATCAGAGGATTTATTTATTTATTTATTTTTTATTCGTCAAAACTATCTACAAAAAGAATTAAATGGAAAAACTTCACCCTTGTCGAGTAATAGTGAATGGTCAAATGGTTCAACCAATGTATATTAATGCTAATTGGGATGCCAAATAGTGTGCAAAATGAGGGCATGACCAAATACCAAATTCTTCTCCTAAACTGCATAGGTGCTCCAAGAATCAATTTTCAAGAGGAAAGTACTTACAATTACCTTAATAGATATTCAGCATAGCAATCCTAGTATATATTCCACTGCAAAATTTCCGAGGCACGTTTCAAGTTCCAATACTAATAATCAGTCCATGTTTAGCAAGAGTTTACTTTTCAAAGTCTGAAAGCTTGGTTTGCTTTTCTTTTGCAGCGTGCCCAGAGACACCAGGAAGACTATGGAAAATGCTTGAAGTTCTAGGTAAGAAATATGCTCTGGCAATCAATTAACATACAAAGAAATAGATTATTTAGGTGTGAACTAATGTGATTTCTTGCAACCTCAGTACAACCTATGAAGAGAATTCGTCAGAAAAAATTGAAGCATTATCAAGCACTTCAGCTAGTCAAATTCATATGCTCACATGTTAAAAATTTGGGAAATGAGTCAAATGACGTAGCTTCCTCAATATTTAAGGGGCCATTTCTTTTAGCGGCACAGAATGGAGTAGAAGAGATTGTCGCTGAAATTCTAGATTCTTTTCCTGCCTCGATAGATTTTACAGATGAAGAAGAGAAGCATTCAGTATTTCATCTTGCTGTAATATACCGTCGTGAAAAGGTTCTTAAGGTTCTTCTAGAGAAGAATGTTGGAAGGGATAAGATGTTCTTAACTGATCGTCGGAATAACAATATATTGCATTTGGCGGGATACAGACCCGCTATAGACTTACCGGATCATAATCGTGGAGCGATTTTTCAAATGCAGCATGAACTCAAGTGGTTTAAGGTAATTATATTCTTAGTTTTCTCATTTTTAAGCTCCGGCTGGAAAGAATTGCTTTTTAATGGGTCCACTTACAATTTGAAAGCAGTAAAATTCAGATAAAACGGAGATTTTTAGATTTTTTTTTCTTTTCATTTTTTTTTTTTTTTTTTGGGAACATTTCCGGTCTTCATCCAGAAAATGCATTCACCTAGAATCATTGATCTGCGATCAATTATTTTCTGTTTGATGCAGAAAGTGGAGAGTCTTTTAACGCCTAAAGAAATTAAATCAAAGAATCGTGAGAAGAAGACACCACTGGCTATCTTCAATGAACAGCATGCTAAATTGGCTGCAAGCGAAATACAATGGACTACAGGAATGGCTTCTGCATGCTCAGTTGTAGCATCACTCATTGTTACAGTGGCATTTGCTGCTGCAATCACCGTTCCTGGAGGGAACGACAGTGATGGCCTCCCCATTCTCTCTAACCAGATGCCCTTCTTAGTCTTTGCCATTTCAGATTCTCTTGCACTTGTCTCATCTGTTACTAGTGTTCTATCCTTCTTATCCATTTTTACATCCCGCTATGGGTTTAATGATTTTCTTAATACCTTGCCCAACAGATTGGTAGTCGGCCTAGTTTCCTTGTTCTTCTCCGTAACATATCTAATGTTTGCCTTTAGTTCTACTGTCTTTCTTGTGTTTGCTAAGAAGAATCCTCTGATTCTCATACCAATAATCACTATTGCTTCTGTACCAGTCATTTTCTTTATCAAACTGCAGCTTCCTCCCCTCCTCAATATGGTCAACTCCACCTACGGTCCAAGCATTTTTGGTCAGTAGATATTTCGCTGCAAATTAGCACTTAATTAAGATATTTAAATCTATTTTGAGTGTAAGTCTGGGTGAATAAATATCAGTTGTTTTAATTTAGTTGTGTAGTTTGATGAGTCTGTTTGGAGTTTGACTGTGTCAATTTGAATTCTGTATTTTCCTTTCTTCTGGCATTGTATGACTGTTGTACAATATTTTCAGATCGATGAAATAAAATTATTTCTCAGTATTCATCTTCTCTACATCTCTGCAGTAGCCATATCAGTAATGCACCTTTTTATGTTCCATTTCCAAACAAAGCCAAGAAGGCAATGCTTTTAAGAAAAAGATAAAAAAGAAATCAAATTGTGAAAACAGAATTACAAATATAAATTCTCGAAGAACTTGCAAATGTCCTTGCAGAATTAACAGAAAATGATATTTTAACTACCCTGGTATGAGTTCATAAATATTTTTTGACAACTCGTTTCCAAATTTAATCCTATGTCAATGTCTTTGTGTATGTATCCAAAAGCATCACCTACATAACAAATGTCCCGAAAAAATACTTAGAGGTAAATAAATAAATTTTAAATTAAATCCCTTTTTTGTTAATCAAAGTTAATAAAGAAGTCACTTGGGACAATTTGTAAAGCTTTTGTTAAAAAGATGGTCAAACTTCATTTTTAACTATACATTTCATTAGACTCATAATTTGTTTTTCTTCTCTGTCATTACACATTTGATAAGACCCACCAATTTTTATCAACTTTTAACAACAATACGCAAGCTATTATTTTGATACAAACTGAATTACTTTAAAAAATAGTCAATCAAAGTTAATATGTTATACAAACAATCACGACCTATCTCATAAGCATATTCAGTGTACCAGAATCTCTATGCACCAACATTAAATCTCGAACGATGCTGGCTCAACCAATGGAAGACGTAAAATAACTTGAATTAAATGGGATCGCATGTGACTTCAAAAAGGATTGGGTAGTCTGGTGTTACGAGACAGTGGTCCATTCAATCAAGCATTAGGGGTGAAAGCAAGTTTGGAACTTAGCCTCCGTTTAGCCCGCATTCTCCTTCTCATTCTTTTTCTCATTCTTATTTTCAACCACACAATCTTCCATAAAATAATATTACACGCAAATAAAAAACTTTTAATTCTTTTTCAGCCACACATTTTTCAAAAAAATATCATTCCACCCATTAAAATTTGGAAAGAATAGGGACCAAACGGGAAATTAATCTGCAACAACAACTCACTAGTTGTCTGTGTTGGAATTAATGGTTTAGTATATACGTTTTATGTTGGATATATGGTTTACATGCCAGGAGATGGAGAAGAATTGAATAACAATATGAAGAAACAAAAAGGAACAACAATAGAAATTGAATGGAGATTCAAACACGTGATCGTTGTTCTTAAACGATATTTGCCACCTATCGGATTGAACTTGATGCTTAAAGGACTCTTGGCAAATGGTTTAAAAGACTTATCAAGCCTTGAAAAGGATTAACAACTAAACATTTAGTAAAATCCTTCAAAACTTAAGAACACAAAGAAGAAATTGAATATGATAGAGAGAAAGCTTTGATTATTTTGTCGAATGAAGATTTTTTTTATCACAAGTGATTTTCAAATGTTTCTACATTATTTGTATTGATCATCAATCTCCTATTTATAGGCATCAATCAGTGCAACACGAAATGGTGCCAAAACACACGAAAGGCCACTAGAAATTCAAACAAATACGGTTCTTAACGGATATTGAAATGTTCTATGCAGGTGCATAGAACAAACCTATGCGGCCGCATAGATCATTTAATGGCCTTGCAAATCACCATGTGACCGCAAGACTTTCTGGCGTATGCAGTCGCATAGGCCAACATTTCGACCTCCAATTCTATTTTTCATTCCACACACTTTTATTGATTTTGAATAACAATTTCAACAATCTTTCACTTGTTCAATATTCAATAAAATCTCATATTCAAAATATACAATACTTATGTATAAGGATTAGATATCTTTCGATTTTATTCTAACCATAGTGTAATTCAAACAGAGTAAAGTCGAAATTAAAGGTAACGTTGAAGCTTTGAACCAGTTATTCCATGTGACAATACCGATAAGAATACATACACACAAGTATCACGCAATCTCAAGTTCTTCAATCTCCCTTTGCACTAATATGACCTTGTGCTCATCCTTTTCAACAACCTTTTAAGAGAGAAACTCTAACTCTCTATTGAGGTGACATCACCTTGAAATTTATTTATACGAAATTTTTTCAGTATCTTTGTTATTTTTTAGAGATACTTGTACTTAATACTAAACTTCTTTAAGAGCTTATATCTCAATTCTCATTTCAATAAAAACCAAAACTATTCCATTACAATAGGGTTATCGCAAATTTTATAATGCTAAAACTATCCACATATCGAATGACTTGCTGTTACCTTTTGAACCTAGAATTACTTGTTTAGTATTGACAGGTATGGTTGCCATCATTGATGGACCTTTTAGTTCAAGAGTTTCAACCACATCCTACTTGAAGTAGGCGTTGCTAAATCTCTATTTAGAGTTTTAGTTAAAAGGACTAGCTAAGTTCTCGATTGACTTAACGTAATTTAGGAAAATTATTCCATTCTTAATTAATTTCCTCATACTGTCATGTCTTAGACTCATATGTCTAGACTTTATGTTATATACCTCGTTATATGCTTTTGCTAGTGTGGCTTGACTATCACACATAAGTATTGAAGATGTGTTCTTTGGTCCCAAGGTGTCTCATAAAGTAGATCCTTAAGCCACTCAACTTCTTTCCCAGTTTCTGATAATACTACAAATTCAGATTTCATTATTAAGTTTTGTCAATTTTGTATCCACAAGTGTAATGATCGTATCAAGTAATAAAGTGGACCTAAGCGTCTCGATTGTCGTTTTCACAATGACCATACTTTAGCACTTAATTTAATTTTTCTTAACAATATTCAATGAAAGCAGATAAAAAATTTGTATTGTTTGATTTTTAATCCAAATACCTCAAAACAAGTAGATGTACACACGATTGGTTTAGAAATCTAACAATGAACAGATGTTGGGGTAGAATAATTTCATCCATTTTGAGACCCTTTACATCTTTTATTTAAGATTCTTGTTCTTTATTTGTTTGTGTTGATTTTATTATGAGTTTAATTCATTAAATTACTTGATTACTTATTTGATGATTTTATGAATCTTTTACAAATCAAGAGGTGAGTTTAGGATTTAAACCATATAGTAAAATCTAGTAAATTGGTACGACGTGTAGAAATATCTGTACTAATTATTGTGGTCATAATTAAATTTTTAAACCAAAGAACTCGTTTAACTAAACTTGATTCACATAGAGATATGCAATTGAGTTAGCTAAATATAGGCTTAATGAGAACTCGAGAGGGTAAATTGAATACAATAGGCAATTGCTCTTCTATCATTCTTTATGAGTTTTAAACTTAGATCAAGAGAGGTACTAAATTCTTTTGTGTTCAAATGTTTGCACTTATTTATCATATTCTCGATATAATGTGATTGACTTAAATGGTAACCCCCATTGGTAACTTTGATACCTAAAATAATATCCACTTGTCCAAGATCCTTCATTTTGAATATGGAAGATGGAAACTTTTTAGTTTTTTCTATTCCATTCATGTGATTACTCATAATCAACATGTTATCAGCATATAAGAAAATAAATATAACATGATTATCACATAATTTGGAGTACAAATATTTATCTACACTATTATGCTTGAAACCAAATGAAGCAATAGCTAAGTCAAAATTTTCATGCCATTTTTTAGATATTTGTTTTAAACCTTATAATGATTTTACAAATTTGCACACCTATGTTCATTTTCAAATAGAGCAAACCCTTCGGTTTGTTCCATATAAGCCTCCTCATCGAGATGTCCATTCAAGAATGTCATCTTGACATCCATTTGATTAACATGTAAGTTATATATGGAAGCCAATGCGAATAATATCTTAATTGATGTTATTCTAGCCACCGATGTATAACTTTCAAAAGAGTCTAGTCTTTTCCTTTGTCGATAACCTTTGGCTACTAGTCTAGCCTTAAAGGTGTTGAGAGAGTCATCAACATTATACTTTCTTCTAAACATCCATTTACATTCAATAGGTTGGAATTCTGGTGGTAAATCAACAAATTTTCATGTATCATTTGACATAATTGAATCTATTTCATCGTTAATTGCAACTTTTCAAAGAGACGCTATCACAAGAAGCCATAGCTAAATTTTGGAATCGATTTCTACTTGCAGAACAAAATGAGTTGTTCTTACAACATTCTTTTCATTTCTATCTACTAAGTAAAGAGAAGTAAATCGAGAGTCAATTTCATTTGGTCCCAAAGATTTCTTAAGTCGAGTTCTTTTGCTTCTTCGAGGTTTACTAAATTGATGAACATCTCTAGAAGATGTTTCATCATGTATCCCTCTAGAGCTTGAGATCTTTTCAAGAGTTTCCCTTAATTTATTATTCGAAGACAGTAAATTCTTAAAGAACTCTACATCGTTGGATTCAATAATCACATTGGTCTCCAAATTTAATAGTCGATATGATTTACAATTACTAACATATCCAACACAATCACATTTGATGCCTCTTGGACCCAACTTGGTCCTATTAGGGTTTGTGTTTTTACAATAAATGAGACATCCTACACTTTGAAGTATCCAACATTAGATTTTCTTCCTTTTCATAATTCATAAGGAGAAACCTTTGTAAATTTTGAAGGAATCATAATTAGTATTTTACATGCACTCAACAATGCTTCACCCTGTAAATTAAATGGTAACTTAGCATAAGTTCACATGTCATTTATCATTTCAACTAAAGTTCTATTTTTTCTTTCAGTCAAACCATTTTCTTCGGGTATCCTAGGTCTAGAACATCAATGAATTATGCCTTCTTGTTCACAAAACAAACTAAAATAACTAGAAAAATATTTTTCTCTTCTATTACTTCTTAGAGTTTTTATTTTTTTAATTAAATGACTTTCAACTTCATTCTTATATGTTTTAAGCCTATGAAAGGCTTCACGTTTATGTTTCATTAAGTAAACATAGTTATATTTAGAGCAATCATCTATAAAGGTAATAAAATGCCTATTTTCACATCTAGTTAACATACCATTTAATTTACAAATATCAATATGAATTAATTCTAAAATACTAGAAGTCATATTTGCACTTTGATAAGGCTTCTTAGTCATCTTAGATTCTACGCATATTTTACATTTAAATAAATCATTTTCACTATATGATATTAAGTTATATTTTAACATTCTTTTTATGGTACTCTTACCTTTGTGACCCAATCTAGCATGTCATAAAGTAAATTAATTAATAATATGAGCAAAATCAACTTTATTATCAATCATCTTGTCAAGGTACAAAATTTAACCATTCATTCACAAGAATAACAATTTTTAACAAATTTTACATTTAGGAATAGTACAAATTTACTGGACTCATTAACACTTGTTATGCATAATTTTCCTAAGAGATTATGGCTAAGTAAGCTCCTATTCATATTGGGCACATGTAGCCTATTTGTCTAGGTAAAGATCTTGCCGGAAGTGAAGATGATCTCTACATTTCCTCTTCCAACCACCTTGGAGTGGACTTTGTTACCTATTTGAATATATTGATCTCCATCCACTTCATAATATGTTTTCAACAAGGAGTTGTCACATGATACATGTACAGTTGCACATGTATTATACCACTATCTAGGAACTTTTCCTTTGATTGCATTAATCTCGCTTATGATGGCCACAATATTGTCTTCTTTGATTGAGTTCACTTTTTCCTTCGAAGTTGTTTTGTTTTTGGTGTCAACTTTCCTTTGCAGATTTGGACTTCTTCTTAAACTTGTTAAAATTCCTTGAAGGCTTTCTCTTGTCGAATTTTTTAGAAGGTCCGATCTTCTCCACAACATTTGCCTTGAAAGTGTTCTCATAAGAATGGTCATTCTTATCTCTCACCCTTGACTTTTCCTTAATACGAAGATGTTTCTAAAATTGTTCCAAAGAGTAATCTTCGGAATTATGCATGATTTTCTTTTGATATCCTTCCCAAGTTTCTGAGAGTTTTGCTATAATTACTCCCATTTGAAAAGTTTTCGAGAACTCAATTTTGACCTTCTTCAACTTATTGACAAGAACTTGCAACTCATGAATTTGGAGAAGAAGGGGAATATTTTCAAGAATTTTGAAATCAAAATATCTTGAGATTAGGAATTTTTGGTATCTTCGTCCACTTTGTATTTACTTTCCAAAGTGTTCCATATTTGAAGATGTGTTGGTATATAGATCATACAACCAATCGAATAGAGCGTTGAGAATGGTTGCAGCATATAAATTCATCTTCTTGATGTTTTTGTCTTTTGGCTCTTACGGCAATGGTTTCTCCATTTGTTGGTTCTGGTAGCAGTGCCAATTTCAGATCAAGAATGTAAAATATTATCAACGCCATGAGTAGGAACTTCAACTTGTTTTGCATCTTGTCAAGTTTTTTCCGTGAAAACGGTCCAAACAAACGAGGTATTGATTTATCAACTTGATCATCGTCAAAGTATTTTCATTCTCTATTGTAGAAATATCATTTGAGATTGTTGGATATATGATTTATGCGAGAAGCTAGGAATCAAAAAGCATTTTTCCACCTCCACCTTCCCTAGGCTATTGGGCAAGTAGAAGCAGTTAATAAGACCATCAAGTACACTTTCAAAAGGAATCTTGATGCTTCAAAAGGGGCTTAGGTGGACAAGTTACCCCACGTCCTATAGAATAAATGAACCACTAATAGGATGGCTATAAGAGAAACTCTTTTCTCTATGGCTTATGGAACTAAGGCTATGAGCCCCGTCGAAGTAGGTCTACCATCTTTTGCCCGCTTGAATTTCAATGAAATATCTAATGATGAGTTGAGGAGGTATGAGCTGGATTTTCTTGATGAAAGAAGGGATGGGTCCCAAGATAAGTAGCTACCTACCAACGAAAGATGACTCGATACTACAATTCTAAGGTCAAGAAAAAATCCTTCGATGCAAACGACCTTGTATTGCAATAAGTATTTTTATTATCTAAAGAACCAGGGATAGGGACCCTTGGCCCCAACTGGGAAGGTCCCTACTGAGTCAGAAAAAGAGGTTTGACCTGGAACTTATAGGATCGAAAGTTTTGACAGAAAGGCACAACCTCTTCATTGGAATAAAGAATTCTTGAAGAGGTACTATCAGTAAAAGATTTTGTAAATATTGTAAAGCTTGTTTAAATTCAGTGAAGGTAACCTTGTTAAGTTCCTTAAAGGAGAAAATTCCTCCCAAGGACAAAGGTTGTAGGAGAACCCAGGGCAAGCCACACACCAGGTAGGAAAGTGTGGGCACTTCAATCACCCACATTCTAGTCAAAAGTGGACAGCGCATTCTTCCTATTAAGAAAAGTTGTAGGGAAGCCTTATATGGATGAATCATTCAAACTCATGATGAGGAAAGATGAAGTCAAAACATTTGTAAAATCCTAATGTGAAGAAATTCCACTTGTCTAATTAAAAATCAGTGGCACGTAGGAAGATCAATATGAAAGCAATAACAACAAATGAAATTCGATTAAAGTACACAAATGTAACGAAAGAATTTGCTATTCAATGAACAACAATATTTACATTGAGGGCGAAGCCACTTACAAAGAAGTAAAAATAAGAAAAATAAAAATAAATCCTATAAGCTAAATAAGTGGAGGAAGAGAAAGAGCACCAGTAAAAGGGATAATAACTTGAGGACCATCTACTTTGGAAGTTAAATGCTCATCTCCAGCTTCATCATCTTTAAGCTTAATGACACAGATGTTCTCTATTGAGGTCTCAGGCTCTCCTTTGTCTAGAAACTCTGACATAAACTCAATCCATTCCACCACCTCGATGTATGAAAACCTTCACAAATATTGGTGAACGCTGATACTCCTTGGTTAAGTGGAAGTTGGCTATGTATTGTTTTACAGCATCATTGCCAGCAGATTGGGCTCTTCTCAAACACATCCCACCTCGTCAGTGAGGCTAGCAACCCCTAGAGTTGAGCTCCCTCATCTTTTGCTTTAATACCACGTTCTTTTATTTGCCTTCTCTAAGGCCTCAATAATAAGTTTTTGATGAGCATTCGAAGTCTCCACTCATTTAGTCAGGGAAGCCACTTCACTTTAAGATAAGTGGACTTTCTTCTTCAGATTTTCAATCTCTGCTAAAGCAGAGACGAGCTTCACAGACTCCCCAACTTGCTATTTTCTTATAGCTTTAGCTTCGACTTTAGCCTTCATGGTTATCTCATTGGCCTGGGAGACCTTATTCAATAACAACTTATTTTTCTTTTGAAGTTTTTTAAAGAGGACTTCAGCTTCTATGGCGGTGCCAAAGGCACTCCCTACCTGGTTTACCATGTTGGTAAATGTGTCTATTGAATCACTAGTCTCCATGAAGTTCGGCCACCTATTCGTCCAGTACTTGTGAAATGTGGAAGTTGCAATTTGAACCTTTGGTGGAAGCATGGACAGAACCTTCAGAGCAACTCATTGCTACTTTTTGAGACGGAGAGCCTGAGGAAAAGAGCAACATCAGAAGCAGTTGACTCACTCAAAGTCCTCACCCTCTTCGATGATTCTTTGCCTTGAGGGCTCCATAAGAGTTGGCTTGGCTACAGCAATAAAGGCTTCCATCAATTTTTTCGTGGGACTTTCGTTTAAGGTAATGGGCTGGCCATCGACCCTCTTCTCCAGTGGAGGAGACCTTGTATTTCTTCTTGGAGACATCCTCCATTTTTTTCTTTATCCTTGGGAGGGGATCGCATCTCACCTTCAATGTCAGTAGCCTCGCTGCTGACCTTCTCTACTTTGTCCCTCACCTACTTATAGCAACAGACGAGGGCTCTAATCCCTTTTTCCTAACCCGTCGATGTTACGGCAATGATGAAAGCTATATTCGGTAGCGAAAGCCGCTTTGATCCTATGTTGATATGATTGATGGACGGGATTGTTTGGGGATACATTCGGTAATGATAGCAAAATTCTGAGTACTCATAAGGTTATGTTTAATGCACAATTATAAGGTGACACATATAGCCCAAGTGGGAGATTGTAAGGATTTTTTAATTAAAGATGGGCTTGTATGTGTAAATAATTGTGTGTTAAATTATAGGCTATCGAATTCGGTTGAGCCCGATTAAAGTGATCTAATAAGGTTTCGATTTTGGGCTTTAATGTATCCAATTAAAGTATGGGTTTACATATGTGTAGAGACCGGGCCCAAGTCCTAATTCTATGATGGGCCGAATTAGGTCAAAGGGCATCCTCATATAAATAGGTTATGGTCCCCAGATCACACGCAACGAAACGAATTGTTCATTCTCTACTGCATCCCATCACAGAGAGGAAAAGGAGACTGCGTGTAGATTTGGAAGATCATACCGCGAAATCCATATTGCATTAACCATGTCAGATTCAGGTATGCTTCCGCTTTAATTATTATATTTCTTGATGATTTAACATGAAAGATCTGGTATTTAAAGAATTAAATTATCCAACACTTACTGCTCGAACTTCCTAGAAGATAGTGTACGAAGGTAAATGTCCTCAACTACACCGAACTCAGCCTCAATCAACTTGAAGCATTCAACTGACGCCTACAACATCAAAAGTCCGAATCAATTCCATTACCAAAACATTACAACTAAAGTTGGAACTATCACGTGAGGAGCCATAGTATCCTCACGCATTTGCTACTGTCTCCTTACCTAGAACCGAGTCTCATTTCATCCTTTGATGGAGGAAGGAAGGTTTATAACGAATAGGAAATATGACCCCACGGACAAAGAGAGTACCAACCATTGGAATCCTTTTTCCCAAAACCTTAGGCTGGATAATGGTTTGGAAAATGTGTAGGGACATGTCCTCACCAAAGGAGGTCTTTTTCTAGAGGAAATAGGTCCCTACTAATTGGCCCCGAGCATTGGGGACAAGCTGGGTAGGCGTCAGCCCGTATGACCTCAGAACAGTCCTATAGAAAGGATGAAGGGGCAGATGAAGTCCCCTTTCAGAAGAAACTTACTAACGATGACACACCTAAGCTAGAAAAGCAGGTTTGCTCATCGGAAGATGGGGCTAAGATTTCAATATTGTAGGGAATGCAGTATTTTTTCCTCAAATCTACCAGGTAGGATACATTTTCAATTGAAGGAATTTTAGTTGCCTTCAACTTGAGTCATAATCTATATGACCTTCTCTAATAGGTAAAATGCTCTGACCAACCGTAGTAGCTTGGACAAGATCGATAGTACTGGTTAAGGTAACCCCCATCTATGTAGCTAGTCCTAATATTAGATTACCCCATTAGAAGATAAAAACATTTGTAAAGAAGAAAGATGAAGCCTATTGATGGGAAAAACTTAACAAAATGAGGACACAACTCATCGAATTTCTTAAGGATCTCGCCAAAAAATTTTGAATGGCAGTGGATAATGCAAAAAGGGTTGAGAGGTTTCAAAGATTTAATTTTCCTTTTTTGCCAAAGTGAGGAATGTTTTCCTAAAGCCATAGCCTTTTATAGGCGAGGGTAACCAACCTCAACCATTGGATTTCGATCCTAACCATCTAACCGGTCATCTAAGGCTCAATCTGAACCAACCATAATGTTTGCTGATTCAAATTTTACGGTCCATATCAGAGCGTCGGAGTCACGCGTGACTACGCGCCACCCTTTAAGGAACTTTCTGTAGCACTCATCATTATTCATTAAATGTGGTGATGGTTACGTATGTGGAAAGTTGAATCTTCCTAGTTGCCTTTTCTTAAAAATGTATGATAGCAAATCATTTGGGCACAACAATTAAGGACGCCCCGTGTTTTTAACTCTTCAAAAACATGCCTCTTGAAAATTACCTCTATAGCTTTAGCGAATAGTAGAGGCACACCACTTTAGCTTTGGCATTCATATTTTTGGCAGGGGCTTAGGTGCAAGATCACTTCGGAGCAAATAGCCTAAGATTAAATTCCTCAGCTGATTCTCTATCTCTTCCAAAATTTTATTTTTACATAAGTTCGTACCACACCTTTTATAAGTTGTGGTGTCAAAATTACCTTTCTAACAAATTTCTTCTATATATAAGTCTGTGCATTACATGAATAATCATGCAGAGAATTATGGGACTATTGTTACGCTTCGGCACTCTGAAATTCCAGTTGAAGACCACATATAGACCACGTGGAGCATAAAGTTAACGTTGTGTCAGACAATAAGTCAAAAAGGGCCCGATGCTCCCTTTTCCAAAGTTTCCAACACTGGAGGGCTGAAGCTCCCTCTCAATTAACCAAAGCCATCCCTCCATCGGAAGCTTCCTTTGGTTGAAGTCCCTTACTGTCTTTTAAAAGATTTGTAGGCAATCTTCAATGAATGATTGATGTAACATTTGTAATAATGAAACAAAGATTTAGTGCGGCTAATCCGTTGTCAATCTATTAAATGTATAGTAGACTGAGTGACTTGACTTGATAAAGCCACGTGGTTCCAATCCAACAGTAACAACCTCGGTTGGAACCCTATAAATAAGGAACTCTTGTAATAGTTATTTTCAATGCGATTCTTTGTTTTCTCTCTTGCTTATTTTATACACTTGTTTAGTAGAATTGAAATTATCTTTCTTTAGTTGAATTGTTGGCGATTGAATATTATTATGCAATCATTTCTAAATATACCATAGGTGTTTGAACATTTTGTCTCGTGTTAGAAAGCATCTTTCATGTCCATATATGGTAACCTCTTTCGACCAAGTTTTTGGTCAAAATGTGTTGAAATTTGCTTGTATGGATGAGAGTGGATTGACATCCATTGTCCACGTTACCCTTGTAAGAAACGAAGTCAATAGAATATATAATTTTACTTGAATTGGATAGAAATTCTTAAAATTATCTTTGTTATTGGTGAGAATTGTACTAAATAGTAAATATATGATTCTCATATGGTTTTTTCTTCATGATTAGGTAAATGTTCCAATAGTTGACGAGTGTCATAATGCATGATTATCTTCTTGCATTATGAAATTGTCAAATATTAGAAATTTTATTTGATCACGACTTAAAAATCTACCACTCAAAGTGCTACACAAAATTCTACTTTTACAACATGAGAAACAAATGTTCGTGACAAAAAATGAACATAATAATGAGAACTGCATTATGTTGGAAATGACCCTACGTGAATTATATTATCATTTACACAAAAAACAGAACAATTCAAAGACATCGAGTCAATTAATTAATTTGTAAAATGATTATAGTTTTACAAGAGAATGTTTTAAGAGTAATACATACCTATCATACATGGGTTTCAACCATCGAACATTATCATCAAGTCTTGTTGTTTTACGTTTCCGTGTTTCTCTGAATTTTCATTCATATGAGGGATTATTAGAAAATTAGCTTGTGTATGGGCTATTTTGGTATAATTTTGACTAAGACCATTCCCTTCATTTTGGAAGATCAAAGTTTTGGTTTTTCCTCCTCGAGAACATCAAAATTATATATTTACTTGTAAAAAATGATGCTCAGGTGAATGAGAAATTGAAGTGCAAAGTTACCATTTGAATGATATTTATGGGTTGGAGTAAAAACAACTAAAGTTTGTCCCACATAAAAAAGGACAAAATAATGACTACTTTATATATGACACACATTTGAAGATGCAATCAACGGTAGATCCAGATAGCGTGATTGCTCATGCTGGATCCGCCAGAATTTATAGGTTGGATGTAGTGGGCATCATCGATCCCAAGTACTGAGATGATGGGGAAGATGATATAAGGGGAAGATGATACTGCTGAGCCAATTTTTACTATTTATTTATTTAAGTTTTGGGCCTTTTTGTTGAACTGGGCACTTTTTTCTTTTAAAAATAAAAATTACGCTTCCTAGCTGAAATTGAATTCCATTTTTCAAACAGTTTGCCCCAAAAATGTATATGTATGTATTCACATTTTTGGTAAATTTTGAAGAGCGGAGAATGAAGAATCAGAATAAGCGAATTGAGGAGCTTCGGCTAGAGTTGGACGCAGTGAAAGCGAAGCATGAAGGTGCCAAGCCTCAAAAGGAGAGTACGGGGCAAGAGTTCAAAGGCCTCTAGGTTGAATTGTATATGAGCGATGCTTCCATTCAAGTTCTCTCAAATATTTTGTGATTATGGTTAAAATACATTTTTTTTATTTGTTCAAGAATTTGTTGTGTAATAGTTCTGTAGTTTTGTTTGATAATTAAGTTATAATGTAATTTTATTGCGATTTCTCAAAAATTGAATTGCATTTCCTTCGGTAATGATTCTTTTATTACTTTCTGCATTTAGTTTTAGGCAAGGATTGTTATAATTCAGGATGAGATATCAAAAGTTGGATTCTATTTTCATATGTATATGCATTTATATATTGGTCGAAGAACTTTTAACATTATTTAATTAAATATTAATAATGATCTTGTTATTGTGGCGGTCATCGACTATACATGGCCGTCCTAGCTCACCAACAATCCTGGGTTCGCCAATAGATGCAATCATATGTAGCATAAATACTTTCTCCAAGTGCGGTGCATGGGGTTGCAAACCATAGATCGGATTAACACCTCGAACGATTGAACTCGTGTGCGAGTTTGACTTGTATACATGAATGTCGAAATGAAATTGACCTCTTAGAAGAATCTAAGTTTTGCCTTACTTTGACTTTTTTTCTTGAACGCCTTTCCATATTATGTAACTTTTGAAACTCCAATAGCTAAAGCCTATGTTAATAGAATGTAGATTTCATTTCAATGGATGAATTTATTCTCCATCCACGAACCTATTGTAGAGCTTGAAAATTCCTTTGTTCCACAGACGATTTTCCTTCTGTTTCTGTATTTACAGTTTTATATTTTCTGTCTTCCAATATTTTTCTATTTATTTATTTATTTATTTATTTATTTATACACTAAACCTCAGTCTGATATTGAGGGGACAAATCTATTTTAAGGATATTATGTTACATGTTCCATTATCGAATTTACTCGTCAATCCTTTTTCCTTTGCATATATTCATTTTTGTTTTATTCTCAGATACATGTTATATTCTAATTTTTTACTAAAACTTAATTTCTTTTCTTGCTGCTGATTCTTTTGGGAATGGTGGTAGTTCCGATTCAAGGTGAATCATCTTGTTCCCAGGGAGAATGATGGGGATGAAGCTGCATTGGAATATTCAGAGGATAAGGACTACAACTTAATGAAGAAAGGGTAAAGGACTAGCCCAAACCTTCTGTGGTGCACTAGCTGGTCCGATTTGGTCTCTAGAAGTGGGCGGTCAAGTTGGGTCCGATTCCAAAGGGATCCAAACCGAACCGAATACCAATGGAAATTTTAGAAATGGAACTATTGGTTCCATAGTTAGCTATGGAACTATGGAATCGAACAGAAATCGAACCAATCGGTTATGATTCGATCCGGTCTGGTTCTTTATATTGAAAATGTTAAAATAAAATGTTCACTAATAAAAAACCTAAAGATGCTACCAACGTGATACTTTTAACAAAATATAGAAGAACCGAACATACTATTCAAAGACTAAAAAACTATACAAATTTAAAAACAATATCCAAGTAATATAAGTTACTATCATCAAGCAGTAATCAACTTATATAAACTACACAGTACTCCAATGATTAAACAAACTTCCATCAAAATCAAAATCCTACATTGAATTGGACACCATTTAAAAATTTATAGCAACTTCTGGTTCTGTCGACTATAATTTGTAGAAATCTAGATGAAAAGTTTTGATTAGATCAACAACTATGTAATGAAAGTGAAAACAAGATAAAAATTTCGCATCTTAGAAATGAAATTATATATTTTAAATAAATTTATTTAGATATAGATTTACCCAATATTCTAATTTGACTTGAGAATCAATTAATTAAATAATTATAAGAAGGGAGGAGAAAAAAATCAAAGAGAAGAAGGATAGTGCTAGAGTCTAAAACGAAGAAGGAACCCGATTATTTTTAATAAAATTGATTGGAGATTGAGTCATATATTTTACCCAAAAAAAGAAAAAAAATCCTATGAGAATCGTTCGGTTCCCAGCGGTTCCCATACTAGAATCAGAAACCAGACCGGAACTGGTTGGTTCTTAATAATTTGTCCCAAAATCAAATTGGTTTTTAGAAGAATTGAAAGCGAACCGGCCGGTTCTAAACGGTTCCGGTCCGGCTTCACCGGTTTTGGAAAAAATGCCCACTCCTACTGGTCCTTACCTTTTGATTGTTCTCGGACTTTAATTAATTTAGTTATGCGTTTTATTTTTGGGTAGTAATGTTTATTAACATGGTGTAGGGTTTTAATATTTATACTTTATTATTTTAAGATGGAAGTTTAGTTGATTTGATTAAATAATAATAATAATAATAATAATAATAATAATAATAATAATAATAATAAAGCAATCTATATCTTTCCTCTTCCAAAACTCAGTCTTTATTGTTAATTTGAGGATTACAATTATTGATATCTAGTTGAATTTGACGCTTTTCCGTGCTCTCTAAAGTAAAGAAATCATTCTAAAGCATATTTTAGTCATTGTTTGGGCTCCATTTTAGTGAAAATTTGGGCAAATAAGTTTTAGAATAGTGATTTTTTGATGTGTAGTTAAAAAATAAGAAAAAGTTTTCAAATTACTTGTAATGTTATTTGTGGGAGAATGTGTGAATGAAAATGAGTTTTTGAAAAAATGAGGGTCTAACATGAAATGAGTTTTATTTCGATCATGTGTCATGGGCTATACTATTGAATTATTCATGGATAATATTTAACAAGGTAAATTATTATTATTATTATTTTTATTTTTATTTTTATTTTTATTTTAGTCCGAAGAAGAGAATGAGAAATCTGGAAAAGAAAAAGGATAAACAAGTAACTCGATGTTCTTCAATCTTGCTCTATTTGCGACTTGTCCATGTTGAAATTGCCCATATTATGCTTTTGAAATGAAGAGTAGAAATATTCTAGAAATAAGAATCTCACCATATTCAATCGTTTAAAGTTCCAATCTTACAAATTTTCACTAAACTTGCATATCCTTTTGGGAATTAAATCCTTCATCCTCTATAATGGGCACTAATATGGTAATTAAGCTAACCAAAGTATCATAGTGTGAGTCCCAAAGTATATCTATGTAAGTTGAGTATTTAGTTTTTGTGATAAGTTGTTGTCCCCTAGAAATTGTTAGGTTTGGTGACTCAAATGTGTTAGATTATTGTTGATTTAGAATTTGATCAAGTGGAATCCTAGAATTTGGTTAGGAGTATTTTGAAAATGCGTGTTGGACTTTTACTTGGAAAGAGAATCTAATTGCATCCAATAAAAGGAAACAAAATCCCGTTAAAATTGAATCTCCTAATTGTAATATATTTTCTTTCCTTTTAGGACTCTTTTAGAGTTGACCTATAAATGTAAGGCTCCTCTGTTAGTTTTATTAGATGTAACAGATAGAAGCCAATTGCTAGAATGCTTTGTATTATTCATATTGTTGATTCAATAAACATCATTCCTCTACGTTAATCATTTTGTTTCTCTTTACAATTTAAACCTTGTTTCATGGTGTGATCTTGTCTACTTCAATATTGTCCTTACAATTTCATTCTCTACAATCCGATTTGGAATCAACGTATATTATTGGAGTTTCTGCACCCCAACAAGTGGTATCAGAGTTTGGTTCTTCTTCTGTAGATTGGTTGAGGTTTCTTCAAAGATGACTACCATGAGGCATGACATTCCGTTGTTGGATCGAAATAGAAAGTTTTCTTTGTGGCAAGTAAAGATGATGACTATTCTGGCGCAGTTGGATTTGGACAATGCGTTGTTGGATTTTGAAAAGATGTTAACTAATTGGACAACGGATGAGAAACAACAAAAGGATCGAAGGTTGTGTCGTTGATTCGTTTCTCTTTACAATTTAAACCTTGTTTCATGGTGTGATCTTGTCTACTTCAATATTGTCCTTACAATTTCATTCTCTACAATCTGATTTGGAATCAACGTATATTATTGGAGTTTCTGCACCCCAACAAGTGGTATCAAAGTTTGGTTCTTCTTCTGTAGATTGGTTGAGGTTTCTTCAAAGATGACTACCATGAGGCATGACATTCCGTTGCTGGATCGCAATAGAAAGTTTTCTTTGTGGCAAGTAAAGATGATGACTATTCTGGCGCAGTTGGATTTGGACGATGCGTTGTTGGATTTTGAAAAGATGTTAACTAATTGGACAACGGATGAGAAACAACAAAAGGATCGAAGGTTGTGTCGTTGATTTATCTTCATTTATCAAACAATATTCTACATGATGTCATGAAGGAGAAGACGGCGGCTGCTTTGTGGTTGAGACTAGAGCAGTTATGTATGACTAAGAGTCTTACCAGTAAACTGGCTCTTAAGCAGAAGCTGTATTTCCATCAACACTCAAAAAAATGAAAAGAAAATGGCATGGAGGAAGGAGGATCGTTGGAAAATCACATTGTCGTGTTCAAGAAAATAGTTGCAGATTTGGAAACTTTGGAGGTTAAGTACGATGAATAGGATCTTGCCTTGATCCTGTTGTGTTCGTTGCCTGGTTCTTAAGCATCGTTTCTGGACATTATCCTGTATAGCAGTGATACTTTGATTATAGACGGTGTCTATGATGCTTTGCACTCAAAGGAGAAGATGAAGCATTTGGTTGGAGCTATATCAAGGGATGGGAAAGCTCTTGTATCTTAAGGTGGTTGACGAAGAGGCAGATCAAAAGTCAACTTTAGCAATGTTTATTGTTACTACTACAAACGGAAGGGACATATTCGGAAAGATTGTGATATTTTGCAGGCTAGAAGTGATTTAGCTGCAAATTATGGAGCGCAACCTTTGACTTCAAACGAAATCAATATAGCTGAGGATATTTCAAATGGCGGAGATGTGATGTTGACCGTGGTATCTGATGTTGAATTTAGGCCTAACGAAGAGCGGATTCTTAATTCAGGATGTTCGCACCATATGTGTTCCGACAAGAATTTATTTCAGACATATGAGACTGTTCAGCAAGGTGGAATTGTAATGGGAAACAATCAATCTTGCCGTATTGTTAGGATCGGTCGAGTCAGATTGAGGCTGTGAGATAGAACATTTAGAACAATTGATCAGGTTCGACATGTTCCTGACCTGAAAAGGAATCTCATCCGGTTGAGTGCCCTAGATGCAAAAGGGTATAAATTTTCTGGAGGAGGTAGAGTCTTGAAGGTTCGAAAAGGAGTCCGAATTGTACTAAAGGGACAGAGGAGATCCCAGTTGTACACTTTGCAGCGGAGGTGCAGAACCTGTTAGGAGACATTTGGAACCATGGTGGAAGTTCAATTTGGTATAATGCCTCTTGGGTTGGGCTCTGAGTTGGTTCAGAACACTGCTAGGGAAAGCGATGGTGATCCCTCTTTACCACCAATTTAGCGAGTACACTGTGTTCAGTCGTTGGGGTAGGACTCATCTAGCATAGGTACTATGGTGTCAGCAATGTCTAGGATGCTTTTGAGGATGTTGAAGGCGATAATTCCAGTAAGGGGCATTCTAATCAAGCATTTGATTTGGCTCTTGCTACAGGGTGTTCTTCTGCCCTGTGTGATCAATGTTAATTCCCTGGTGGAATTGGGAACCTGAATATTAGGTTTGGGCATCGGTTGTTGATGCCGGGCAAAGGACGTGTTTGATTTATATGGAGTGATTACCGTGTTGAGGAGATTCGATTAATTAATTTCGATATAGATGGATTTGAAATTTAGGAGTTTTGTTCCTATCACTGGAATTTGAGTTAAGGTAGAGATTGTTAGGTTTGGTGATTCAAATGTGTTAGGATTATTGTTGATTTAGAATTTGATCAAGTGACATCCTAAAAATTGGTTAGGAGTCTTTTGAAGATGTGTGTTAGACTTTTACTTGGAAAGAGAATCTAATTGTATCCAACAAAAGAAAATAAAATCATGTTGAAATTGAGTCTCCTAATTGTAATATATTTTCTTGTCTTTTAGGACTCTTCTAGTATAGGCTTATAAATATAAGGCTTCACTGTCAATTTTATTAGACGTAACAGATAGAAACCAATTGTTAGATTACTTTGTATTCTCTATATTGTTAATTCAATAAACATCGTTCCTCTGTGTTAATCATTTTGTTCCTCTTTATAATTTAAACCTTATTTTGTGGTGTGATCTAATTTACTTCAATATTGTCGTTACAATTTTGTTATCTACAATCCGATTTGGAATCATTGTGTGTTATTTGAGCTTACGCTCTCCCAATAGAAATCTTACCATCATAGGTTGTTTTTGTTTTTGTTTGTTTTTCATTTTTTAAAATTTTTTTATTTTATTTTTTTTAAAATTCAAATCAAATCTTTTTTTTTTTTTAAATGTTTAAATGGTCATTCAAACAGATTTATTTATTTTAAAATCCTTTTTTTTAATGAATTTCATAAAAGTTGAAGAAAGGTCTAAGGGAACTTTTGAAAGTCTTTCGTAGACTTTAATTTTTATATTTTTATAATGCTCAATATAAAATAGGTGGAAGATTTCCAAGTCAACTGAAGTCTATGCAATGAAACGAAAAAGCGTAGGATTGGGGCTTTATGTTTGCAGAATAGTCTAATTTTGAGTTGTAGATCATTTCTGAAGAAGATGGAGCTGCCCCATATGCGATTGATTAATACCAACATCACTAACTTCGACTACGTTGTAAATGGTGAGTCATGGGAAAT
>NW_019240632.1:36787-46787 GCF_002742605.1 Olea europaea var. sylvestris | reverse complement strand
TCATGTCTCTGACGGGATAAAACAATTAAATCCTCATTTGTAAATTCATTTTCATTCTTCTTGTCATGAACTACGGAGGGAACTATGTACATAACGGTGAGATCATTATAAGGAACAACTATTTTCGGGAGTTGGTATATCATCTTTATGAACTTTCTCCACCGTGTCCAAAAAATCATTGGCATTGTTATCTGCTCTATCCGAATCTTCGGGTTCACCTTTGACGACATCCTTCTTCACTAAAGTCACGCAAAGAGCAATCAGAGTCACGTGCATTCTCTTCAATTCTATAGATAATTCACTTCAACATCAAAAGTAACATTCATAGGTGGAATCGGAATTGATGAATACCCTTTGAATAGAAATCTCAGCTCCATATCATGCTGAGAGAGATCAACATTGAGCTTGCTTTGTAAATCAAGATACATTCCCGCGTATGATTTGCTCTCTGTTACGGAAGAAATTGGAATACCACCTTATATATTACTCATCAATTTCCATACCCATTAACCATTTTCATTCAATTCGAAATCAACAAAATAAGAATCGGGATTACAACCATATCTGCATGATAAAACATAAATTTTAATTATAAGAAGAAATCAAAGGCAATAAAAACTATCCAAAAAAATTTGTGTAACAATCGACAAATAGTGGGCTGTTCTCCAAAAGATGTAGATGAATTTTTTTCTTGTTAATGTTTAAAAAAATTATCGATCTGTTAGAAAAATTTATCTACTAATACTGATCTATGATGAAATAAATTTAATGATTAAGAAGTATATTAATCTAACGAAAACGACATTAAACATGTATAAATATATTTATTGATTCGAAGTGATTGATATAAAAAAAAATTTGGATTTAGCGTTCGAATTTTTTTTTTTAGATTTTAAGATTGAGCCAAATGAAAGATGAGAGAGTTTTTATCTATATTGAAATAAATAGATAAGAAAAGTCAGTTGATTTTAAAAGTTTTAAGTGTGAAGTGTTTGATTTTTCAATTGTTAACTGAAAGGATAATAATGATTTTTAAACAAAACAATATTTTGTAATTGTATAATATATTTAAGGATATCTTTGTCTTCCAATGTTCAAGAGGCTATTGTGAAAATATCCAATTGTCAAGAAGTCAAAGTGAAATTTTGATGGTTTGATTGGGCCAATTTTAAAAGTTCTCCTGTGTGATTGAGTGAAGATAATGTGGCACTTTTAAAATTGATCCAGTCAAACTATCAAAAAGTTAAATAATATTTACAATTATCTCACAATTACAAAAAGAAAAATCAACGTATAACGTTTACATAGATTTGACAATATTTACAATTACCTCATAATTAAAAAAAATAATGTATAACGTTTACATATATTTGGCAATATTTATAATTACCTCATAATAAAAAAAAAATCAACGTATAACATTTATATAAATTTGACAATATTTACAATTATCTCATAATTTAAAAAAAAAATCAATGTATAACATTACATAAATTTGACAATATTTACAATTACCTCATAATTACAAAAAATAAAAATTAAAATGTACAATATTTACGGATTACAATTAAATTCAAATAAATCACATGTTAACTTATTTCTTCAAATCTATATCCCCGATTGATTGATTCCATCAACCTTATATGCTATACTAAAAAATTTAATGTACCTTATGACGAACATGCCGCAGTTGTCCCTGCAATTAAACAATAATTGTTAATAGGTACCGTATAGCTAAAAGAAATTTGCTAATTTGGTTAAAAAGAATATTTAATTTTGGTGATTATCAATTTAAAATTCTTTATTAAATTATATATATAAGAAATTTAAACAAAAAGAAATTATTAAAATTAAAAAGAATATAAATATTAATTAATTAGAATTGAAAAAATAATTTTTTTTCATAAGAAGAAAATAATTAAAAAGAATTTCAAATTAAAAAAATAATTATAAAAAGAAGAGAACGAATAAGAAAAGGAATTATAAAACTAATTATTAATGAAATTTAAATTGAAAAAACATAATTATTAAAAAAAGGGGCCGAGACGGCCCAAGACAGTTAACAGTCACAAGTCGACTGTTAGTAATAGTCCTACACATAGTCGGGGCTATTATTAATTGTTAACAGTCAGCTAGAGATGGACTTTTCAGATATGTTCGGTTTATCGCCGGAAAATCACCATTTCTTGTGAGAGAACCTTCCTCCGTCCTACAAAACCAACTAAATCTATTCTATACTCAACCATCTACCTAAATAATGAACAATAAACTAAAAATGGATAAATTTAATCTTCACACCATATATTAAAAATGAAAACCATAATCAACGTACCCTAAACAACTAACCTTGTTGAAGAACGACTCCTCTTTGTCGGTGACTGGGTTGTTGGTGGTTGGGTTTCCTGACTATGACCCGTGTTGGGTCGACTGGATCTCAACTGTTAGAATTTTATTTCCTTCATTTTTTGCACAAGAAGAGGAAGGAGAAGGGAAGGTATTTCTTTAAATTCAATCTTTTTGTTTTTTTGTTTTTTTTAAAATAAAATCAGTCAAAGGTTAAAGTGGAAATATACCCATGTCAACCAACCATTTTAATTGATTTCCACGATAGATAATAGAAAGACGTTGATTGTAGCGATAGTTATCCATAGTTAGTAGATATATTATTACTAAAAAGCTCAAGTATCACA
Source organism: Olea europaea var. sylvestris (assembly GCF_002742605.1). Classification (NCBI taxonomy): domain Eukaryota; kingdom Viridiplantae; phylum Streptophyta; class Magnoliopsida; order Lamiales; family Oleaceae; genus Olea; species Olea europaea. The sequence goes on along the minus strand of NW_019240632.1, from coordinate 44,097 downwards.
TGATTTTTTAATGAGTAACCTGATTTTTGAAATTGAAAGGTAAAAGTCGTGTGAATGTAATTTCCTCGACGAAAGATCAACCTGCTTAAGCTTTAGCTTGTGTCTTATTATAGCTTTGTCAATATGCTTCAATACAACATGCACAATTTCCTCCGCAGCAGGAAGACCAATAATAACTCAGTTGTAATAAAGGGTAATTATATTCACACCAAAATTTTAATTTGCATCATACTTTAATTGCACTTAAAGTTTCTAATCTTTATTTATTATAACATTTATATCTCCTAACGGATTTTTATGTTATTCTTATCCTCAAATATTTTTAGTGGTTAACATATTTTGTATTTAATAACAGTTTTATATTCAAAAGTCTTCTGAATTGATGTAAAAGAATTTATTTTTCATCATGTTTTTAAAAAATAAATTAATTAAAAGTGCGAAAAAATATTTTCCCTCATTTAAATTCATGAAAACAAAACATTTTGATATAAATCATCATTAAGGATAAAGCGTAATAATTAATGGAAGGTTGAAGATAAGAATTCGACGAAAAAAGTTGAGAAAATAATTGCTACAATGAGTAAAGATGGGGCAGTTAACTTTAATTACAATGTAGTTTACCAAATAAAAATTCTGAGGGCAATATAATTAACCAACATTGTAATATTAATTCATGTTTCTGACTATGCATATTACCATTCTTACAACTATTTTCGTCCTTCTATTCCTAATTGTTTTCGAATTTGAGTATTTTTTAATAGGTAACTACATGAATCTCTACTAGTTCCCTTAATTTTCGTATATTGTTGGTTAGGGTTTTCTTGTACTATTTCAATAACCCCTACTTTTGCTACATCTTCAACTATCACAATGTAAAAATGGGCTGACCGTCATAATCTTCACCTCCGACAAAAAAAAAAAAAAAAAAAAAAAAAAAAAAAAAAAAGAGGGGAGAGAGAGAAGTTAAGTGGTCATTTTGGTTTATAAAGTAACAACATATGGAAGTAACAATGCTAAGCTCGATCGCTATAATTGTCTAATCGCAGTCAATTTTTTCACCCAACATACTTGGCTAACGTGGTTTACAAGCTATTGCGTCAGTTCAAGGATTTACCCAATGCACACCCAAAATGGTATTGGCGGGTTCCTCCGTCCAAAAAAAAAAAAAAAAAATGGGGAAAACACCTTGAGAAATAAATAAAATAAGGGAAATATTATATTAAAGATTCTACTCCATCAGTTTCCATTGTAGTCTATCACTTCTAAATTGTTGGAAGTATTTGCGAGGTTAGAGACTTGAAACATAAAACCAAATAGAATTCTGGATGTAAGAAGAAGGTTTGAATGCGTTATGAAAATTCTATCCTGCTAGGTCCAAATTTGTAATTAGCAATTTCTAAATTTGTAATTTGCAATTTGCAATTTTCGTATTCAAAATTATGGGTTAATTTAGTTGTAATTAAAGTCAGGATAGGAGTTATTGAGTTGTAATTATAGTTAAAATAGTTTGGGGTCGATAGAGTCATAAAAGAAGTCAAAAAAATTCAAGAAAAAGATCAAGAAATGGACTTCAAGAAGTAGATCAAGCTTCACGCTATTGACCGTTAGCTGTGCACTTAGTTGGCGCCTGAGCATCAACGCTCAACATCCGCGACCCTGGAGCTTGAGTAGTGTGTTGATGACTCGCTAGACACAAGATATTTTGCTTGAGTGACAGTTCGACGATACAGAATTCTGTTTCGATTTGACTTTGAATTTCAGTCCTATTTCACAACAAACACTACCTATTATAAATATACATGCCATGCTTCATCCCAATGGGTGTTAAATCATTTTTTCATATTAGAGAACATCTTTCGAAGATTGTAAACACATTTCAAAGTTCTCTTGATTCAACCCGAAGATCAATTCATTGTAATTCATCACAAACATCTTGTTTTATTAGTTGAGCCACAATCCTCCAAATTTAACCCAAAGATAAAAAAACAAAAGATCTAAAGATCAAACACAATCTTTACCTCCAACTACAAGCCTTTAGAGTTTTGAAGTAGGAAAATAGGCACTTGGAGTTACAATGCTCTGGAATGAGTTCGCTCTTGATGATCCACACGGAGAGAAAAGTGGCCCAAAGTTGCTGAAAAGTGCCGGTTGTACAATTGAAGGAATTCCTTAGTGATTTAGAAATTAGGTGGCCAGTGTCAATTAAGGTTTAGTTGTGTCTGAACTAATTATAAGTTTACTTTTCCAGTGGATTTTATTGGCTAGTTTGTCCGGAGGTTTTTGATCCCAAGAAGGGGTTTTTTATTCGTGATCATATCAGATGTTATTTACTTTATTGCTATTGATATATACGTTTATGTGATTGTTTAAATTTAGAGTTAATTGTTCGAAAGATGTGTAGGGGAATGGTTATTTGTCAATATACAAAATATTGGTTAAATATAATTCGCAGAAGTGTAATTAAACTCTATGTAACTTAGAAATGAAAAGAAAGAAAGGAGAATGAAAAGAAAGTGAGGAAAAAAATCTGAGGCAAGTGATTAACACTTTTTTCTTAAGCCTCGCAATGGTGCTAACAGATTACGGCACTTGTCTTCCAAGATACAATGGATACAACTTGTGGCAGGAGCACTTCAAACCACAAGCAATAGTGAACTCGAATGAAATTTTTCTCTCTACAAGAAAATAATTTTGGAGAGTTTTTGCTAGAAATTTTGATGTAATGCTCAATGCAAAGTGATATTGAATGCATAATGGACGTCTAAAGTGTCATATTTATAGAAGATTCTCAACAAACATGCTTCAAAAGTGAGCAACCTTCAAGAAGGGATATATCCCTTGTTATTGCTAGCATGTTGCTGACCTCTCGCTCGAGTGCTAGTGACATATATCCAACAAAAACTTTTCACCAGTCTTTCACTTGAGTGATAACTTCGTCGCTCACTTGGTGCTAGCCTGCTGCTCAAGTGGTAATGCTGTATGATTTTTCGTCTTTTTTCCTTCAAACCTTTGGCCATAATTTTCATTTATCAGAATTGTCCTTGAGAATCCAAGTATACGTCGACGATCTACTCGACAAGTAGAACGAGTTAGTCTATTTATTTTTTATGATTTGACTATCGAATCAAGCTTGAATATTTGGTCGAAGTTGGAAAAAATTCACTTTCAAGTTTATACTTAACTAAATTTTTTAATCTTTAATAAAAATTCCAACATCCTCACATGAATGGAAATTCAAATATATTCATGCTATGAAAATATGATGCATCATAGAGAGAGGGACAGTAGAAGAACACTGCATCAAGCAAGGTAACTTCAACTTTGAATGTTCCTTAATGAAATGATATCGGATTTACCTAGCTAACGTGATGTTTTGAACAATTCATCCATTGGTGTAAACTAAGATAATAGTATTCACACATATGTTTTCCCTACATCGTTTATAATTCTCATGAATTGATTCATTTTTTTGCCCTGAACCACTCTTGGATTGCATAAGTGTTCAGAAAATTTTCAGCCCAAATAATTTTCTTTGAAACGGCTGCACTTCACACTTGGGTATGTGACATTCTATTAAAAGTACTCTTCCATACTCCACTTGGGCTAGTGAAGATATATGAATGATTAAAGACATATCTTAAATTTCAACAATACGTAGAAAACACTTTAATTATTATATGAATGAGTTGGGAAGTATTTCCCTAAGGCCATGTTTGATTTGCCACATTTGCCATGGGAAATATTTTCTATTTTCCACCAAAATGTAGTGTTTGATTGCAATATTTTCTAGGGAATTCCATTTCCACATTTTTCTCCACACATGTGCATTTTCCTTGAAATGGTGAAAAACCAATTCCCACCATTTTGGTGGGAATTCGGTTTTCCAGCTTTGTTTATTTATTTATTAATTTTTAGCAATGGGAACAAAATCTATCAACAATTATAAAAAATTTTATCTCTTTAATTGACAATTTTCATGAAAAATAAGACCAAATGAACACCAAAAGATAAAAAATTTCAACATTTTTCAGGTGAAAAATTATACCAATCAAACACATTTAATTGACAATTCCCAGGAAAACAAGTTCAAGGCAATTCAATTTCCTGAAATTCATTTTTTTCCACCCAAATTCCATCTTTGAAATCAAACGGACCCTAAATGTTTCATTGTATCTTAATAACTTAGTTGTTTCCTTGAATCAAGATCTTAAGATCTTCAGTCAACAAAGTGGGGTTGCCATTACAAAGACCCTTACATAGTGGGCTTTAATTCCATTCCTTTCGATAGACTATGTATTTGGTCTCTTGATAGATCTTTTGTATGTGGATCCGTGATGTTCTCCTTTGATTTAGCACAATATATGGAGATAATACAATTTGAGATAAGTTGTTTAATAGTATTGTGCCTACGACATTGTCTAGACTTACATTATACATGTTGCTTTGTGCTCTTTCAACGTTGATTAACTATCACAATGTATACCTACTGTAGGTATCAGCTTGGACCAACATGGAATATTTTCCAAAAAGCTACGAAACCTTTCTGTTTCTTCTCAAGATTCGTCCAAAGAATAAACTCTGATTCTATCTTTGATCGAGCTATACAGATTTTCTTTATTGACTTCCATAACACAACAGCTCCACCAATGGTAAATACATAATCACTGGTAGACTTCGATTCTTTAATACCAGATGTCCAATTCGCTTCCAGTACCACGAGGTATTTTGCTCACTGTAATCCATAGGTTGAGGTATACTTCAAATACCTAAGCACCTTTGTCAACGCCTTCCAATGATCATGGCTTGGATTACCTGTGAATCTACTAAATTTGTTCATAGTAAATGCTATATCTAGTCAAGTACAGTTTGTAATATACATTAGACTGTCGATAAGCTATGAATACTTTAATTTTGACACACATTCATCGATATTTTTTGCTAAGTGTATACTTATGTCAATAAGGATTTTCGCAGGACTTTCCACAAGTACATTATACCTTTTAGGTACATTTTCAATGTAATGAGTTTGGGAAAGTATAATTCCTTCCGATGTTCTAGAGATCTTAATCCCTAATATCGCATTAGCCACATCTAATTCTTTCATATTGAAATGTTTCATTAACATTCTCTTGGTGTTTAGTATTATTTCGTTATTATTTCCCATTATTAGCATGTTGTCTATATATAACATACAATCACATAGGCTTTCGGTGTTTGTTTTGTATATACACACTTGTTTCATTCATTTATCTTATCCATTTGACAATATCATTTTGTCAAACTTTTGGTGCTATAATTTATGAGCTTGTTCAATCCATACAAGGACTAAGCAAGTTTACAAACCTCTTGTTTGTAATTCAGAGAGATGAACCATTTGGGTTGTTCCTTGTCTATTTCCTCTTCTAACTTACCATTTAGAAATGCCGTTTTTACGTCTATTTGATGAATCTCAATATTATAAATTATATCAATTGCAATTAATAACTTTATCGAAGTGATTTTAGTCATTGGTGAGTAAGTGTCAAAGAAGTCAAGTCCTTCCTTTTGCCTATATCTCTTGGCAAGTAATATAGCCTTATATATGTCAATAGACCATCCAATTTTAATTTCTATTGAAAATCCATTTACACCTGGAAGGCTTATTTTTGGGAGGAAAATTAACTAGATCCAAAGTATGGTTGTGCATTACAAAATTTATTTCACTATTGATATCTTCTTTGAAATGTGATGCTTCCGATGTAGACAATGCTTCATTGAAAGTCTTTGGATCATTTTCTACCATGTAGGTTAAATAATCTTGCCAAATGAAGTAGATGTTCTAGCCCTTTTATCATGCCTTGATTATTTCCCATTTGAAGTGTCATTTGTAATTTCATAAGTTCTTTTATTTGAATTTGAATTTGAATTTTCCTTGTCTTTACACGGAAAAAATTCTCGAAGAATGATGCATTTCTCGATTCAATTATGATTCCTTCATGCACATTTAGAATTATAGATTTATATACAAGAAAATGATATGTACTACTATTATTAGCGTATCCGATAAAAATGCAGTCAATCGTCTTATGGCTGATTTTTACTTGTTTAGGCTTCGGTACTTCAACCTTAGCCAAACATCCCTACAGTTTCAAGTGTTGGTAGGAAAAAAAGATGACATTTCCATAGTTTGTATGGAGTTTCTTCTATTTTCTTAAGGGATATTTTTTTAAGAATGCTATTTGCCAAAAGATTAGCCTTCCCCATAAGTTTCGAGGTAGACACAAACTTAACAACATTGCATTCATCATCTCTTTAAGAGTTTGGTTTTCACGTTCAACAACACCATTTGACTGAGGTGAGTAAGGTGCCATTGTTTGATAAATTATTCCATGCTTGGAAAAATATTCTTTAAATGGTGCACCATATTCTCCACCCCTATCACTACGAATATTCTTTATTCACTTACCAAGTTGATTCTCAACTTATAATGTTTGAATATATCTAAGGCTTCATCTTTACTTCATAGTAGAATGCCATGATAATATTTTGTACAATCATCAATGAAAGTTATAAAATATTTCTTACCACCCTTAGTTTGAATGAGTTTCGAATCACATATATCACTATGTATTAATTCTAAAGGTGTAGTGTTCCTTTGAACCGAGTGAAAATTAAAATGTATTTTTGCCAACTTTGCTTTAACATGTCCACTTATGATTAGGATCAATCTTAAGTACATAATTAAACTTTGATTCATAAGTTTGTGCAAAGATTTGTGATTGATTAACGTGTCTTAATCTACTATACCATAAACAAGGCAACTCAAGTCTATTTAGAATCTTTATTCATAATGATTTTTGGTAAAATTGTTAGGACGTTCATTTTGAACATTCCTTCATGAAGATGAACATTACAAACATACATATCAGTTTTGGTATGTACAAACTTGTCTGATACAAAAACAAGTTTAAAATCTTTCTTGTTAAGTAGAGGCCCTGAAACTAGGTTCTTGCTAATGTTCAGCTCATTGAGGACATTATTGAGTACTAATTCTTTCTCAGAAGTCATTTTCAGTGTGATCTTTCGAAGTCCTTCAACCTTCAAACTTGCAGCATTTCTTATGAACAATTGATCTCCTCTTGCTTCATGATAGTTTGAGAACATGGTCTTAGCTACACAAATATAGAGGTTGCACTAGTGTTGACCCACTGATCCCGTGGATTACTAATCGTGTTTCATTTAGAAACAACCGCAGATAGACTCATCTCGTGAACCTCTTCAAATTGGGCGTCTCTTTCAATCTCATTTGCTTGTGCAGTCTTCTTTAGCTT
>NW_019240632.1:8685-35832 GCF_002742605.1 Olea europaea var. sylvestris | reverse complement strand
TTTCATAACATAAAGCAAGACGACTCATAATCATGATAAACAAATAACATTTCATTTATTACCTTGGATCAATTGGAGATTGGCCGAATAGTGAGCTGTCGCGTGCCAAAAATTCTTCACATCATTGCATGTTTAAGACTTTCAAATTTTTACATTGTACTTAAACTCCTAATACTTATATGAAAATACACTTTTTTTAATATGAATTTCTCAAAATAGAAGTTTTTAAAAATAGAATTTTCTTAAATTTGGAATAATTTGAAATATTGTTCTTCATCTTGTAAATTTGAATAACGTGCAATCAAAAAGCTTCCAAATGAAAGGGGGGTCACAATAGGGCTGCCTAAATCCCACGCTCTTCTTAGATAGTTTAAATCTTTTAGACAGAACCTTTCAATTTTGCGAATATGGAAATCAATAGAACTCAAACAATAATTAGGAGCTATGGATCTCTTAAAACACATATTTATAATTGACAAATTCCTATTAAAAATCATTTATTTGAAACTAGTAAAAAAAAAAAAAAAAGGTCTACAGAAAGGTAGACCTACCCTTTGATACCAAACCGTAACACCTCAAACTTTTATAAATCTTGAAGTGTTACCAAAAACTAACTTTTCTTTGTATTAAATGTGGAAAGATAAAAATAAATTTCTTTTAAAAAAAACTAAAAATTCACAAATTTAAATTAATACATGGAAATTGTATCTTGAAAAAAAAAATTCCTTGCTAATTAAATAACATGTCTTTGAACAAACTAAACTAATAAATTGAAAGATAGAAAACTTAATGATTTTTTGTTTTTCGAATCCTCTTGGCAATTTGCATCACCATCTTGTCACAGTTCTAATCGACTCGAACTAACCCGAAAAGTTATTGTAAGAGTGAGTATTAAAAAATACCCTGTAAGATACGTATAGTTTCCATAGACAATTATATAACAATAAAATTTACATTTCGTATCACTCTTTTCTTAGGCCCTCTTAAATTCACGAATGATTTCATATATCTTTCTAAAGAACCCAAAGGTCATTTAGCAACTCATGGATAAATTGCTAATTATAAAATTATATAGAAAAAAACAACTTGCATAAAAGTATCTTACCTCATTCATTGAAATGTTGTAAAAGAATGCAAAATAATACGCGTGAAACCCAGCATTTTTCTATGCTTATCTTTCTCTCTAGCTTAACTTTTTCTTTTCTATGTGAATATGATTGACTTAACATGACTACATATACAATACTATAACCTATACTTCTATGAATTTGTGTGTGGATAGAAGTCCAAAGTTGTGTAAAAGTAAGGAAATTAAATATGAATAGACTCTTCATGAAATTTGGATGTATATATGTATAGGTTAGCACGGCATGCAATTATGACTTTTCTGTTTCTAGCAAAACTTCATTTAAGTAAAATGGAGTCTAGGAAATAAAAACTCGTAAGTACACTACTGATGAAAAAATGAGTGGTATTTGAAGTGGAATAGAATATATAATTAATACCTACCACAACCAAAAGTAGATTCATGACCAGGAACGAATCCAGCATCAATGTTCAGCAAGGGTGGAGGTTGACTTTGACCGTTGACCGTCAACAATCAACGATATTAAAAGCTCGATTCGGTCGGTGGTCAATCGTTGAAAAGCCATTTAAGGCTAGCCCATTTAACATTTTAAGATGCTAGATATTTACACGTGAAATTTTAATTAGAAAGTCAAGATATGATCAACCATCGAAACTCATGCGAAAGAAATGAATCAAATGACAGACGTACAAAGAAAGTCAAGCAAGTACAATTAGTTGTAGCATTGACCACCCCAATTTGGTAAAAATCATCAATGACACATTAAATAGATATACTATTATAATAAATAACATGTATTCATTCCACTGCCAAATTCAAGAAGTTCAAGTTCATACGAAAAAGATTTTCCATCTTAACATGTTCTCCTTTTCACTAGCTCACAAGTACTTTTCAAATGTTTGACCTAGTGGCATGTAATAAGATATGCTCTTATGTCGGAAACAACACTCGATTAGGCTAAGTTAACCAAACTTTTCAAAACTTCTGCTCCAAAAGTAGTAAAGAACGTAGAAATAAAATAGATAATTAAACTTTGATCTACTTTCATCTTCAATTGAAACTCACTTTAAGGCTTCAAAAGTCATTTGAGTTGATAATAAGCATTGGATCACTTTGGCATTACAAAAACTTTCAATAATTTGTAACAAAATCCCCAAATAGTAAGCCTCGAATCGAAGCCGAAACAATTCAAAACCCTAAAAATCAAACATAGAGCATAATAAACTACTAAAAAACCAATAATTAAACAATAAATATGCCATGAAAAAAAATGTAAATAATGGGAGAATGAATGGTGATTTTGGGAAAGGAATTGGGGGGAAAACATGTAAATAATGTAAGAAAAATTAAATAACGGGAAGGAATTGGGGGAAGAACTCATGAAGGGTTTGCTCTTCTTTGATCTCTCTTGCTACCGATTTAATTAACGGGAAGGAAATCAGAAATAGGACTGATTCGGGAAAGTGTTGCTTGTCGCTGGAGACTCCATTGCCTCTGTCGGTCTGTCCTCTGCTGTACTTGTAGTGGACTGGAAGAGACCTTATGATCTATAATGGGTGAATGCTGATTTAGGCTTTTTAATTTGGGCCTGATTTAAAAATATGTGGCCCAACACAGCAATACTCCAACAGCCAACACAACCACCAACAACAAAGGAATTCAGCTAGGGTGGCAAAATCTATCATCTGAGACTTACCACTGAGAGACGCCCGACGATCGACGGTTTCGACGAATCCAACTAGGGCGGCCGCCCTAGCTGGCCAGTACCTGCATCCGCAACTGTTCATGACCAACAACTAACATCTAAAAGCAGAATTTGTACATACCTATACGTGGCACGTGGCAAATCCAGAATTTTCAGTGAGCACGGGTGGTCATCGATCATCGAGCGTAATAAAATATTAAAATTTAAATATAATAATTATTTTGCTAAAACTAAACATATATAATTTTGTTATAAATAATAATGATATTCACCAAATGACATAGTGTCCATATCTTGTATAATTCAAAGGAAGAGCAAAGATTCGAATCCTTGTTGTTGCATTAAAACCACTAAAATGGAATATATATTACTCCGTTAATTTCATGCCACAACTTAACAAGTGCCATGAAGGTCAAGTTTTGTAAATCTTAAAGAAAGGTCACAGGGTCGATCGAATCTTCTCCTTATTGGCATCAGTTTTGGTAAAAATTTGTAAAAATAGAAAACTTGCACAATAATATGGTTTAGAAGGCATTTGAACCTTGGGCATTCAATTTGTATGTGGAAGCTCTAACCAACTGAATTACAAGACATGTTAAGAAATAAAATGTACTATCAGATATATAATCTAAAATTTTTATCTATTGTCAACAAAAAACTTCCCGTTGGATCTAGTAAGTGCAGTCGCCTGTGCTCGCCGAGTGCTGGATCTACCACTGCATGTGGCTGGCTCTCTTGCAAATTCCAATTTAAATAAAATACTAATAAATGATAATTTCTTTAAACTTCAATTTCTTAGGCTTAACATATCCAAATTAGTTTTTCTCAAGTAGAAGACTTCTAATTAATTACGACCTACGAAATGAGTCCAATATTGATATATTAAATCTCGTTCCATCAATATCTAATTATTTGACATAAATAAAATAGGAGTTTAAAACCTATTTCATTTTAGTCCCCAACGTTTCTAAATATAACGTATAAACAAATAAATTTCATTCTATAAAATTTTCCGAGCCGTTACAAAATACTTGCTGAAAATGAACTTCTTTGTCTCGGCATCTTCAATTTTGTATTTCTTCTTCAATAACTCCCATAAATCCTTGACCAAGTCCTTCGAACTGTACACTCCATAAAGTGTATTGTCCAATTCATTTAGAATTTAGTTTTCATAAAGGAAATCCGAGTGTTCCCAAGTATCCAATTTAATAATTGACTCACGATTATTTTTTCCCTCTTGTATTATAGTAGTGGTCTCTTTTAAGAACTTTGATAAATTCAAAGTAGTAAGATAGAACAACATCTTTTATTACTATTTTTTGAAATCAACACCTCTAAACTTTTTCGATATTTCCTCATATGGGATATGAGAGTTTGATACTAGTATAGTCAAAGGCGGAACATGATTTGTATCATTCATTGCTTGACTCAAAATAGTTTCAACGGTATTTATTTAGATTACATAAATAGAAGTTCAATGCACAAAAAAGAAAACAAAAGGAAATGGAAGGTTGATTAAAAGATGAAGAAAGGGTTTTTTTTCAACAAAAAATCACAAAATATTTGTCTTAAGATTGTTGGGAAGATGTGTAGGGAAATGGTTGTTTGTCCATATACAAAATACTTGTTAAATTTAATTCTCAGGAGTGCAATTAAACTCTATGTAACCTTGCAATGAAATGAAAGTGAGGAAACAAAATTCAAGGCAAGTGATTAACACTTTTTCCTTAAGATAAAATTGTCCCACAATGGTGTTAACAGATTAAAGCACTTGTCTCCCAAAATAAAACGGATATTACTTGTGGTGGAAGCATTTAAAACCATAAGCAACATCGGACTCGAACAAAATTTTTTCTCTCTACAAGAAATTAATTTTGGAATGATTTTTGAAGAGGTTTTGCAAGACATTTTTGATTTAATGCTTAATGCAAAATGATATTGGATGCATAATGGATGGCCAAAGTGTCCTATTTATAGAAGAGAAGAGGTTGTGTGAAGAAACATGCCCTAAAATTCAGTAACCTTCAAGAAGGTATGCATACCTTGTTGTCGTTAGCCTCTCGCTCGAGTGCCAGGGCCATATTTTCAATAGAAATACTGTCTATTGCTAGCTTGTAGCTTGAGTGATAGCTTTGCAGCTCACTTGGTGCTAGCCTACTATTCCAGCGATAGTGCTATATAATTTTTCCTCTTTTTTTCTTTCAAATTTTGACCACAATTTCTCATTCATGGGAAATTGGTTGAGATTTTAAATATACTACGACTATATACTAGAAGAGTAGAACAATTTAGTCTATTTATTTTTATAATTTGATTATCTAATCAAGTCCGAATATTTGGTTGAACTCAACACAAAAACATTTTCAAGTTTGTACTTAACTAAAATTTTCAATCTTTAAACCAAATACCAACATTGATTTGATTAATTACCTTAGTCACCGAGAGACAATAAAAGTGACATGTTGTTTGTTATTGTGTTAATTCCATATTTACGTCTAAATTTCTTAACATATCTTTAAAGATAGATTTTTTTGTCTCATTATTGAGATTGTATATAGGATACACGATGATAAAAGTATTTTATATACTTATTCAAGACCTTAAAACGATAATATTTAGTTACTTCTTGGATGAACTATGCTCCAAATTGCTGCATTTGGTGTTAAATAGGTAAAATTCAATAATGGTACAAGAAACTCGGAAGAATAGTAAGATCCAAATTTCGGGGACCAAAATGTAAATACTCAAAAGTTCTGTTGGACCTCACGATGAAGATTCAAGAGTGCTCAGGGTCAATTGGATAAAGAAGGACATCAAAGAGATGAAATATAATCAAAGTATAATCACACATTAAGTTCCAACCAAAAAAATTATGTAAAGTTTTCATACTCATATTGAGACCTAATTTTGACATAGCAAATGATCGAATTTGAAAATGATACCTGAAAAAATGTTGTAACCCTTTGAGTTAGCTTTCCAACACATCTTGAATCGCCTCAATTGAACATTGAAAGAAAAAATTATGATAAAAAGATTGTATACTATGTAGTGCAATCAAAACTGACGACAACGCTCAAGCGCTATGCTTTTGATTTTTCTTCTGAAGGTCAAAGCTCAGGCACCCAATCACAGGGCCTAGGAGCCTTGCTGCCGTCGAATAGGATTTTCAAGTGAAATTAATCTTTCTAAACGCCCAACTCAATTAAAACTCTTCTAAGGTTGGAGTAAGACATAAATACAACTTCAGACAAGGGAATTGAGGGGGAATTCACACATTGAGAGGTAAGAGAACACAATTGGAGAATCAAAGGATGAATTCAAGGGAGAAAACATCGAGAAATTCAGAATGTAAAGCATCAATTGAAGATGAAGAAATTCTTGGTGCAAGATCTACTCTTTTTCTACACATTTGATACAAAATCCAATGATATATTCTATGGCAATTTGTAGATCTTTCATTTTTCATTATGACTAGCTAAATCTATTGTTATGGTGAATAATGTAACCAATTGGGATCCTTTATATTTTTTTATTAAGATTCTTGATTTTTAATTTTTTCATGTGTTGATTTTACTATGGATTGAATACATTAAATTATTTGATCACTAATTTGATGATTTCATGAATCCTTTACAATTAGGGATATAGTAAAATTCGATAAATTGGTATATTGTGTAGACATACCTATACTAATTATTGCGGTTGAATTCCTAGGACAAAGAATCAACTAAGTTGGATTTGCATATAGATATGAAATTTAATTAGTTAAATAAGTTCAATAAGAACTCGTGAGGGGTAAAATGAATATAATAGGAGAATTCGACCAAAGACTACATTAGATGTGAATCTTAATTTAAGATGTAAATGTGACCAATTGGTGAAATTATTCTACCCTAATATTTGTTCACTATTTAAGTTTTAAATCACTCTTTGTGTGCATCCACACATATTTTCAAATAGTTGTATCAAAAATCACAACATCTAATTCTTCGTTTGTTTTCAATCAAATTAAAGTTAGGAATAATTGAACCAATTGTTAAATAGTAGTCCTTGTGGGAACGATTACTTGTTACGATCCGTATGCTTGCGGGATACAAAATTGACAACAAGTTTTTGGCGTCGTTGCAGGAGACTATTTTTATTTAATATTGATTTTAATTATTTCTTGCTTTTATTTGATTTTTTTGTCTTTCTTAATTTTTTCAATTGATCTATTTATTTTTCTTTCCTCCTTTGATAAGGAATAAAAAGCAACAAGATGTCAAAAAAATTCACAATAATTGATCCCGACTTAAATGAATGTGAAATGCTCTTTGGAGAAGTTCTCTTTAGACAAGAACTTAAAAGGTATGGATACAATCAGCCTATTGAATTTGATAAGGATGGCTTCCTTAAAGGATTAAATATCAAATCTATTGTTTATGGGGAGATTAGACCGACTTGTGAATATTGTGGTGCAATTCATTATGCTAAAGATTGCTTGTTATTGGCAACTCCAATGGAAGTGAGGAAATATATCTTTGATTATCCATATGAAGAATAATCTGATTACAGTGAAATGATTACGGGAGACATCATCATGGACAAAGATGAAAGAATTGAAGATCAAATAATTTCGGAAAAGCCAAGTAATATGCCAACGGAAGATCTCTTCATTACTTAACCTGAGGAATCAACTAAAGAAGAAGAACATGTAGAAACGAATAAATTAATCACGAAGGATCCAAATGAATTAGTCGCATTCAAAGAAGATGTGATTAGCATGCAAACCTCCAACTTCATTGATTTTGTGATTAAAGTTGATGAAAAAATTGAAGCATTCTTAGTTGAGTTCGAATTGAGCAATTCAAGCAAGTCATATCATATTTAAAATAACAAAGCACGATTTTGGAGGATGTGTGAAATATGGACTAAAATCAAATTAAGCAAGCTAAGCAGAACCTTCAAAACCATATTCAAAGTGCCATGAATCACTTGTGCAAAAGTCAAGCTAATGACTTTAAAGAAGCACTTATTGGGAGGCAACTTAAGCTTTCTTCTTTTATTTATTTTATTTTCAAGTTATAAGATATTTTAATTTATTTATTAGTCTATTTAGGAGTCATCGCCCATATCCCTTTTACCCTTAGGTCATTAAGTAACTAAGTTGGTTATTAGATATTTGAGCTAAGTAAATCTTGTTCCATGCATCTAATATTTCAAAATTGATTTTCCAAGGACATGACATCGCAAAACACTTAAACCACTATTGATAAGGAGAACCCGGGATAAATCTCAAGTTTGGTGGAGAATATGGAAGAAAAGTTGATTAAATTCAACACCAAGGCACCACAACATTATAGGTAATACTGACATTTCAAGGAAGCCTCCTCATTTTCCTTTAAATTTCATATTGAGGACAGTGTTTAGCTTAAGTTTGGGGGGTACATTATTAATTGCTTACCTAGATTTTTGTGTGAGTTGGACAATATGGCTGACAATGATGATTTACTTTGAGATTTGCTGTTGATTTATGAACTGTGGATATGATGCGTGCTAGATTGATTGAAACCTAATCTTACAAAAATTGATACTATATGTGCACTAGAATTGAGTTTGACGTTATGATGAAACGAGTTGATTCATTTGTTAAATATGTTGATTTAATTGGACATAGATGCTTTATCTAAACCATTGTAAATTATTTATCCTTAGACCAAAGTTAGTATAGTTTGGGGGTGACTTTACAGTTGTAGGAATATACAGATGTGAATTTGGATTCTATGTGCGAAAACTTATGTGTGGACTGTCTTAGACTAACATGATAAAACAAGGCAAAAGTCTTAAGTTGAATGTCAATTTGTTTGAATAAGTATGTGATAGAGGCATCGCACTAATCAATGCATATACATTTGAAATCTAAAAACTTTTCTTTGAAATCTTCATGACTCGAGTAATTAAGCCTGTAAGGGTATCTTAAAACATGGTGCCTTAAAGTCATTTGACTTGGGAGTCATCAGCCTAAAGCTCGCTACAAGGATAATTTAGAAGGCAATCAAAGATGAAGCTGAGGATGAGGATAGCAATGAAATATTCACCTTATATTACACACTAGGAATGATAAAAAAAAAAAAAGAATAAATTTCGGGGTGTGTGAATCACACGAGAAATGTAAGGATATATAACTGCAGAGGATCGAGAGTTGAAACAACTTGTGTAGTCATGATGGATTACTTAATTCTTCACACACACGCACACTGGGTTTGCATTGGAAGAGTAGATATTTATTTTGTATTGTGACATGAAGCATGTTTGTAGAATAAACATCAAAATCTCGAATTCTGAGGTAAAAAACTTTGATTGTCGAACTAATTATATTTTGCATGCTTGTGTGTTCTTAGTTATTTATATGATAGTTTTAAACAAATGTTTAAGTTTTTGGGTATTTGATACGTGTATTTTATACACTTATTTAAGACCTTAAAACGATGATATTTAGTTACTTCTCGGATGAATTATGGTCTAAATTGTTGCATTTGATGTTAAATAGGTAAAATTCAATGATGGTACAAGAAACTCGGAAGAAGAGTAAGATCCAAAGTTTGGGGGGCCAAAATGTAAATACTCAAAAGTTATGTTAGACCTCACAATGAAGATTTAAGAGTGCTCGAAGTCGATTGGATAAAGAAAGACATCAAAATGATGAAATATAATCAAAGTATGATTACACATCAAGTTTCAACCGAAAAAATATATGCACAGTTTTCATACTCATATTTATACCGATTTTTGACATGGTAAATGATTGAATTTGAAAATGGTATCTAAAGAAAAGTTGTAGCCCTTTGAGTTAGATTTTCAACGCATCTTGAATCGCCTCAATCGGATATCAAAAAAAATGTTATGGCAAAAAGATTGAATGTTGTGTAGTACAATCAAAGTTGATGACAACACCCAAGCACTATGTTTCTGATTTTTCTCTGGAATTCAACGCTCAGGGGCCCAATTGCAGTTTCTAAGCACCTCACTACCGTCAAATAGGGTTTTGAAGTGAAATTCATCTTTTTAAAAGCCCAACTCAATAAAACTCTTCTAAGTCTTGAATAAGTCATAAATACAACCTTAGAGAAGAGAATTGAGGGGTATTCACACATTGAGAGACAATAGAACAGAATTGGAGAACCAAAGGAGAAATTCAAGGGAGAAAACATCGAGAAATTCAAGGTGTAAAGCATCGATTGGAAAAAGAAGAAATTCTTGGGGCAAGATCTACTTTTTCTTCTACACATGTAATACAAAATCTAATGATGTATTCTATGACAACTTACGATTTTTCTTTTTTTCATTATGACTAGCTAAATCATTTTTATGGTGAATAATGTAATCAGTTGAGATCCTTCATTTTTTTTTATTAAGATGTGTTGATTTTGCTATGGATTGGATGCATTAAATTATTAGATCACTAATTTGATGAATTTTGTAAATCCTTTATGAATAGAAATATGGGTTTAAGATTTAGGCCATATAGTAAAATTCGGTAAATTGGTATAACGAGTAGAGATACATATACCAATTATTGTGATCATAATTGAATTCCTAGGACAAAGAACTCGTTTAACTAAGTTGGATTTGCATAGAGATATGTAATTTAATTAGTTAAATAGACTCAATGAGAACTCGAGAAGGGTAAATTGAATACAATAGAAGAATTCGACCTAACACTACATTAGATGTGAATTTTGATTTAAGATGTAAAGGTGACCAATATGTGAAATTATTCTGTCTAACGTCCATTCATTATTTGATTTTCCAACTAATCGTGCATTCACTTATTTTCTCGTATTTTTATTTAAATCTCAAATTTTACGAGTTTTTATCTCATCAAATAGTGGTTAAAGAAAATTTGAATTAAGTGCTAGAATGTAGTCCTCGTGGGATCGACAATCTGAACTATTTACTACTTGTTACGATCCGTACACTTTCAAAAATAAAATCTACAACACACGATAAACAGCTCGATGATATAACAAGACTTGGTATATTTGCATCAAGCAAAGATTAGCTCTTAAAAGTAACCATGGACAACTTTGAAGAATTGTAAAATTCAGGGTTTCGATGACGTAGGAAATTTATATGCATGCATTATCACTTGTTTTTAACTTCCTTACCATCGTCTATATACACTCATTAGAAACTCAAGTACTAATGGATGTAATTCCGCACAGAGAGGGGGGGAAGGGGGAAATAATTCAATCATGTACTAATCTTGCTGGGACTTAATTCAATTATCCAATTGTCCATATGATGGAAACACGACAAATTGACAATCATTTGTCAGGAAATTAAGGGTTGCCGAGGATTACTTTAAAATAATTTTTATCTAATGTAAAAGAAAATTAAGTTTTCTAATTTACGTTTGCAGAAAAAGTTACATATGAGTAACTTCACATTTCTTTTTAACTAATTTTTTTGAAATACAACATAGTGCAGAACTCCAATCTCTCTTAATCTTATATCATATAATCTTATTCCCTAATCATATAAAAGTAAACAAAGGCAGCCTACATGTAATTACTTAAGTTAAGCCAATTAACAAATAATTGGAAGCATAAGTAAGTGGAAGTTGAGCTCACTTTCTATTTTGTGCTGGAATAATGCTATTTGCGGCGCTTACTGCTGTAGTCATCCTATTTGGTGAACGAAGTGACGTAGCACATGCGATGGTGAACGAAGATTAAGAGATAGAGCTTTGGGGCCTGACGTAGCACAGGCGATGGTGAACGAAGTGACAAAGCTAATAATTTGATATTTAAAACACGGCAAAGTCGGTTGGATAGATTTATCAGGCAATAAATTGATATTTAAAACACGGCAAAGTTGGTTGGATAGATTTATTTCAGTACTCCATTATCGTTATTTCAGATTCTGTCTGCTTCTAGAAATTATTGACTCTAGTTAATAAACACGTTTTATTGAGAGGGGTGGGGGGCTTTTTCCATTGAATATTCCGTTCAATCCAAAGTTTGAATTTAAAGTAATAAGCCTCAGTTTGTTATCCACTTTATTTACTAAATTATAAGTTGATTAAAATAAGTGATGGATAAATGAATAGTATTGAGTTACTATTTGATTTTGTTAAAAATTGTATTTTTAATAGATTTTGATAGAATTCGATAAAATTGTGGATCTAATCCAATATGTGGTTGGAAATAACCAAAATGAGCAAAATGTATGCTGAAAACTACTATTTGACATTAAAAAGTAAATTTTTAATAACTAAAAAGGAACCCAAATATATGCCAATTTAATATTGCTTTTTGAGTCAATTTTGTGTGGATACATTGTTAATTAGTAATATGTGTTTATTTAGTTATCAATAAAACGATAATTCAGTATTTTAGGCCACTTGAACTTGTGTGGCGTTTTAGCCTAGTTCAGCTAATGTATATAAATGGTCAAATTATTTTTTATTCACTGTAATTATTTGAAATAAAATTGAATATGCATTTGATTGTTTTGTGTATAAAATTGGAGAATGTTCACTAAGAGAGATGGGGTAAAAAAAATATTGAAAATAAAGATCAAATACAAATGAGCTTTTAGTTTTATTTTAACTCGTGAAAAATGAACTTAAAAATAAAAAGTATGAGCACGGACATTATTAAATTCAAAATACCTTCAACAAATATCTAGAAATATTATTATCGTGAGATTAAATGAAAACAATAATAACAACAGCCTATGTACTCAGTAGTATATGTTTTAAAGATAAGGAGAAAGAAATATACATGTAAAGCAGTAACAATGACAGTGAGACCAACCCAATCTACTAAATTGAATTTTCAATATTTTAGTTTAAAGGGAGATAATTTATTCCTTGTGGGGTTGAAAAAATTTATAGTGGATGACTGTTGAACGTGGAATTTGAAGAGATAAAAAGGCATTTTGTTTGGTTAAGAAAAGAAAATGAATGTTTGGAAGATAAACGATAGAGAGAGAAAGTAATGTTTGTGATATATTTATGTGATAAATAAATGTAAGTGATAAGTTTTATGTCATTTATATATTTTTTAAAAGTTTTTGTATTTTCAATTTTTATTAGTTTCATGTGTTTGCATATGATTATTTTATTTTAAAGAATCTTATAAATACAATTTTTGTTTTTCTTCAATCCATCAATTAATTTTACATAATTTGGGGCCCTCACCAAAGTAGGGCCTTAGGAGATCACCTACCCAGCTTATAATTGGGACAACACTGATCAAGTATAAAACATAAGTCATCTAGAATGTGTGTTGTGCCAAAATTGCAGTTGGGAGATCAATTGTGAAGATGATGGAGCAGCGGCAGTAGCCCACGTCAGGATCCCAAGATGGACATGGTGAGTTATGAGCTCCTTTTTAATCTTTAAAAAATGGCCATGTGTGTTGATAATTGGTATTTGATTTTGCTTGTAATATTCACTTATTAACTTTGAGAATGAAGCATCCATTTTCATTCAATTCTTGATATGAAAGCAATTGATGAACCAAGCTTGTTACGATGCGTCACGCAGTGATTGATGGCAACTGGATTAGTGTTGAAACATTCTTGAATTAGAGTTCCGCATTCACAATCAGGATAAATGAATCTGACGACATAGTACTTCTCCTGGCCGTCAAGGTAGGACAAGAGTATTCCTTTATGATGTAGGACATAATGGGTATAATGAAAAAAGAGTACTAGTAGAAATAGAACATCATTTTAATTCCGGATCATCCCCATAAGACCATTTTGGAAGGAGGACAACAAGGGTAACAATACTCAGAGCTATGCCGTGACGTACGAGGAATTTCGGCCGTTCGAGTTCGTTTAGGCCTCGAAAACTAATTTTTAAAGATTTGGCACTATTTTTGTCTCGTTTATTTTCATTTTTTTTTTTACAATTCTAATTTGTTTAAACTTCTTTTTCATTACTTTTAGTTGTTCGAAACTACGTTTTCATGTAAACCCTTATAAATAAGGGTTTAGTTCTTTTTTTCATTATCTTTCATTAATAAATTCGTGAATTTATTTTTCTTTATTATTTGGTGAATTCCAAATTTCTTGTTCTTAAGGTTTTTGCTTGAATTCCTTTCTTTCGCTGCATCAAGTGGTATTAGAGCCGGCTTTCCAGTCTCTATATCTTTGATTCATAAACATGGATGATGTACCAGTTACTAGAACAGATTTAGATGCAACAAACCGACGAATTGACAATCTCACTACTCAGATCGAAGAAATTCGTCAATTGCTGCCACGAGGTGCTGAAAACAATGGGCAGAATGAACAACAAGCAATCAATAATGAGTGAATGGCTGGGCCTGTAGTTCAGAGAGAAAATAATAGAAGGCCTGTAGTAGAAGACAGTGAATCAGAGTCACAGGAGGAGATCGAGTACCGCCGCATCATCCTAATCGTCAAAATCGAAATACCTTTGATGATTATCGGATCAAAGCAGACATTCCTTCATTCTTTAGAAACATGAAGATCGAGGACTTCTTGGATTGGTCGGTGGAGGTTGAGAGATTCTTTGAAATTATGGATATTTCAGAGGACAAGATGGTTAAGATGGTGGCATTCTGTTTAAAATTTGCGGTAGCAGTATGGTGGGGTCAATTGCAGAATGCTCGAAGGAGACAGGGAAAGAGTTGGATTCGAACTTGGAGAAAGATGAAGCAGTCTTTGATGGATAGATTTTTACCTGTAACTTATGAACAGATTTTATATCACACAGGGAAATCGTACAATGTCGGACTACACCAATGAATTTATGCGATTAGCATAACGAAATAATTTATTAGAATCTAAAGATCAAAATGTAGACAGGTATACCAGTGGTTTGAAGGTCCATTCAAGATAGAATTGGGATACAGAATATTTGGACGTTGAACGAAGCCATTAACATGGCAATAAAAGCGAAGATGATGTAATCTGATAAGAGGATGGTTTCAACAGGAAGCCCTTACATGTTGAGTCTAACTTCTATTCCCAAACCGACTGTTGTTGTCAACTTTACTCCTGTTAGGATTGACTGGGGCTTGTTGTGGGGCCTTTCCTTTTTCTAAAGAGATGGATGATGATGATTCAGCATATAGATGAAGAGAAGACAAAAGCAATTCGAGATTGGCCAACACCAAAGTCAGTTTCTGAAATAAGGAGTTTTCATGGGTAAGCAACTTTCTACAGACGATTCATCGGGCATTTAAGCACTATCGTGACACCTCTCACAGAATTTTTGAAGAAAGGAAGGTTCAGTTGGGGAGAGGAACAAGATAAAGAGCTTCGCTTTCATCAAAGAAAAGTTATGCATAGCTCCAATATTAGCCTTGCCAAGCTTCAAGAAGATCTTTGAGGTGGAGTGTGATGCCAGTGGTATTGATATTGGGGCTATCCTTTCTCAAGGGAAGAGACCCGTGGCTTTCTTTTCAGAAAAAGTTAAGTGACGTCGGCAAAAGTGGAGTACCTATGAGCAAGAATTCAATGCAATTGTAAGGGCTTTAAAGCAATGGGAACACTACCTGGTACAGAATGAGTTTTTCTTGTTCACTGATCACTAGCCTTGAAATTCATTCATAGTCAGAAACACATCAGCAGGATGTATACTTGGTGGGTGCCTTTTCTCCAGAAATTTCCTTTTGTGATTAAGTATAAATCTAGAAGTACCAACAGAGTTGCAGATGCACTGAGTCGGAGAGCTTCCTTATTGATCACATTATCACAGGAAATTGTTGGGTTTGAGTAATTGAAAGAACTGTATGCAGATGATTCTAACTTTAAGGAGATTTGGAATAAGTGTGCGAATCAGGAATCAATGGTAGATTTCTATATTAGTGAAGGGTATTTGTTCAAAGGCAATAAGCTTTGTATTCCTGTTTCATCTCTGCGTGAAAAATTGATTCGAGATCTACATAGTTGAGGTCTAAATGGACACTTGGGGCGTGACAAGACAATAGCCAGTTTGGAGGCTAAGTATTATTGGCCACAGTTGAAGCGGGATGTTGGAAATATAGTCAGAAAGTGTTATACTTGTCAGGTGTCAAAGGGTCAAGTGCAGAATATTGAGTTGTACATGCCACTTCCTGTCCCTCAGGGCATATGGCAAGATCTGGCTATGGACTTTGTTTTGGGATTACATTGTACTAAATGGGGCGTAGATTCTATTTTTGTGGTGGTTGACAGGTTTTCCAAAATGGCGCACTTGTCTGAAGACTTCAGATGCATCACATATTGGTAAACTGTTTTTTAGGGAGATTGTTAGACTACATGGAGTTCCCAAGTCTATCAGATTAGACCGGGATACAAAATTTTTGGAGCGCTTTTGGATTATCTTATGGAAGTTGTTTGGAACCAATTTGAATTGAAGTAGCACTGCCCATCCTCAAACTGATGGACAGACTGAGGTTACCAACCGTACTCTTGGAAACATGGTTCAAAGTGTTTGTGGAGATAAACCTAAACAGTAGGATCTTGCACTACCTCAAGTGGAGTTCGCGTACAACAATGCAGTTCATACTGCTAAAGGCAAGTCTCCGTTTGCTATTGTGTATACAAAGGCGCCTAACCATGTGGTGGATTTGGTGAAATTGCCTAAAGGTAATAATAAAAGTGTTGCTGCTGAACATTTGGTAGATGAAGTGATAGCAGTTCATTATGAGGTAAAATAGAAGCTAGAGAAAAATAATGGAAAGTATGAGGCAGCAGTAGATTCACATAAACGGGATAAACAGTTTCAGGAAGGGGACTCGATGATGGTGTTTTTGAGAAAAGAGAGATTTCCAGCTGGTACTTACAATAATCTGAAACCAAGAAAGTATGAGCCTTTCAAAGTGCTTAAATGGATTAACAACAATGCCTACATTATTGATTTGCCAGAGTCTATAGGTATTTCTCGTACTTTCAATGTGACAGATTTGTATGAATTCCATAAAGATAATAAATCTTTGTATCCAAATTATAACTTGGGGTTGAGTTCTTCGGAGGTGGAATGGACTGATGTAGGACATAATGGGTATATTGAAAAAAGAGTATTAGTAGAAATAGAACATCATATTCATTCCGGATCGGTCCCATAAGACAATTCTGGAAGGAGAACAATACTCAGAGCTATGTCGTGACGTACGATGAAGTTCGGCCGTTCGAGTTCATTTAGGCGTCGAAAATTGATTTTTAAACTTTTGGCTCTATTTTTGTCAATTTGTCTATTTTCCTTTTTTACAATTCTAGTTTGTTTAAATTTCTTTTTCATTACTTTTAGTTGTTCTAAATTACGTTTCCATGTAAACCCTTATAAATAAGGGCTTAGTTATTTGGTGGATTCTAAATTTCTTGTTCTTAAGGTTTTCGCCTGCATTCCTTTCTTTCGCTGCGTCACTTTATCAAGAAGATCGTTGATAAAACGCTGCCAGACTTACTCTCTCAGACGAACAACTTCGGCAGTACAACACTTCATGTGGCGACACAGGTTGGAAATGCCAAAATAGCTAAGCTGCTCGCGAACAAAAATCATGAATTGCTGAATTTTTTCAACAACAACTGTTTGTTGCCAACCCAAGTAGCCGCAAATCAAGGTGACAAAGGGATGACTTCATGCTTGCTCGATATCAGCCTGACAACTAATTATTTTAATCAACTCGGAGATGTAGCTGCTAGCAGCGTTTTACTATCAGTAGTAAAAGCAAAATTTTTTGGCATGTAAAGTTATTGCTCAACATTTTTTTAGACAGAGCTAATAGACTTGCTGCCCTGCGCAGCCTCTCTCCCCAGTTCTTTTTGCTGCTCGATATGGTGATTGCATTGATTTATAACAACTTCAATTTCTTTGGCATGGTTAGTTGGTAATACAATATTTTATTTTCCCTTACAAAAGAATCTTAGGGTGCGTTTGATTGTAAACATGAAATTTGCATGGAAAGAAAAAAAACTCTAGGTAATTCAATTGCCTATAACTTATTTGTATGAAAATTGTCAATTAAATGTGTTTGATTGATTTAATTTTTAACCTCTAAAATATTATACTTTTACATTCAATTTCTCCTCTCGCTAACTTAAGCATCGGAGGGACAACGAGATCAGACCTCATTGCCTTTGTTTCAGGTATCGGAAGAACTCGTTCATACTCATCCTCAGTCATCAAGCTCGGGAATCAACATATATGATTTTTGGTAGTATCAGAACCTATCCAACATTAAACAATTTTTTATTTCTCTACATATTTTTTTGTATTTTTAATTGTTTTAGTTAATTAAATATTTAAAAAATCAATTTAGCCTATATTAAATTAATCAAATTAAGGTCACACGTTTTGATTTTGATCAAATAAAAAATTTTAGATTAAAATCATTAGAGATAATTCCGGCACACAATTATTAGAAGGTTTGAGATATAGGTATTAAATTTTCTAATGTTTGAAATTTGACTGCACATTTTTTAAATGTTTGACATCTCTGGCAAATTTCCCTTGTTTCAGTTAATAAACATGGTAGGTCAAGTTCAATGGATCTTTGGTCATTCCAATGAACCTAGACATCAAAAGCCGTTGAATTGCTTGCTTGCTTTTTCCTTCTTTTTCAGTCTCCTTCGATGGCATTTTATTCATTGTGTAATATCAAATATGCTGCTCTAGTCCCACGCATTTGATAAGAGGAAGAACTAAGGTTCTCCAAAGACGACTTTATTTATTTATTTATTTTAATCTAAATGCAATTTCGACAGTAAGGTTCTGTGCATACTACAGCTAGACATATTTAGCAAACAATAGAAACAGCCAGCAAAATAAGAGCCGCAATGGCATAAGCATAATGTCTTCCGTTTTGACTTCAATGCAGAAAATGCAAAGAAACTAGACAAAAATAGATGCATGTCATGCTATAAATTCTGATGTATCAAGAAATTTCTCAATGTCCAGTGAAAACATATAGATATATATGATGTGCACGGACAAGGGAGGTGGAAAAGTTGGCCCCAAAAGCGAATGAGCGTCTCTATTACGGCAGTCTTACAGGAAAGTTGGCTGCTGGATATGTTCGAATACTTGACTCATCTTCAATCCAATGATTTTTACTTGTGGGTTAGAGTGGCCATCATGAAATACATTTGTGAGCTGCAATTTCACCATATCATACCTCACTCCTTCAAGAAAAATTTTGGGAAATTGCAAATTAAGAAAGCTAAATAGAGGAATTTTTCGAGAGAAGTACGATGCGTAGAGTTTATAAATAACTAAATTTGGTAAGAACCTGAATCTTGATTAAGTACAGTAGCAAGCAATGCGTCATATAAAAAGATCATAAAGTAGAAACCAGAACCATAAGAAAAATATGCAGTCGTCATCATCATCGAATTCTTAGGAAAGAAAATTCCATGACCAGAGCATCAATTAAAGATAAATAACAATCTTGCTACATTGCCAGAGCCAACACTGCCATCCATTCATTTTTATCACAACTTCATCTGTAAACCAACGTGTTAAATTCCTCTAGCAAAACAGCATAATTCATTAGATATTCCTTCTCTGCCGCACAAAAGAACTTCCAATTAGTGCCACTGTCAAACATTATTTATTGTGGAAGGGAAAACCACAATGGCAAATCATACAGTAATTAAAGGACGGATTCTACGTACTAATACCAGATATGCTCCAGCCAACAAGTAATTTGCAACGCAGTAGCAGTGATGCAAAGAAAAGGAAAAGATGAAAACAGCTTGTACATCAAATTTGAATGGCCAAAAATTGACTCATTGGTCAAGTAGAAATGTTACCACTTGACATAATTTGCCAATCATTTACCAGATACCTGAGTACATCCAAACAATTTGAGCACTTCAAATGATGAGCAACTATCCACGATCAATCCAAAAGCTTCATTAGCCAAATTGCAGCACCAAGACAAATCTAAAGTAACTAGATTTCTGGAATGTCCAGAAAGTGACAGAGCATTGCTATTTGAAACCTGTAAAACCAGATAGCCACCATTAACAATACAAGAAGTTAATTAAGGAAAATACGAGCAAAGCCTTTGAATTAACGTATTAAGAAATGCCTGACTTTTAACTAGAGCAAAAAATATATCTAAGAAGAGGTAAGCATACGGTCCTAGCTGTGAGAACCAAATTTCATTAACATCAATCAAGCACGCTAGATGATGATACAAGCTAGATGATGATACAAGTGTTATAATGGTCCAGCCCACTAAGCCTATTACAAGAATTACTTGGCCCAAGTTTTATATTTTTTAATTAGGTAAAATATGGTGGCTATATATATAAATACATCCCCCTCTCTCTCTCGGCTGTTTTGTGTGAGACAAATCTAATGATCAACAACGGCGGCTAGAAGTTCGGAAAAATTGTGGCTGTTGAGTGGAAATAGAGAGAGAAAGAACCGGCTGAAAGAGAAGAAAAATTTGTGGCTGTTGGGGAATAAATTGTTGCTGCTAGAAAGAATTTCTTTATTGAGGTGTGGAATCACACAGGTTTTTTTTCTTCTCCACAATATATAAATTGGGAATTTTTCTAAGATATATTTTGGATTTGTATTCAAAGTGGGTTCTTACAAGGTTGATCAAATGATTGATTTGTTGTGAGATAAATCGTTGTCTTAGAGATAAATTATTGTAGTATTTTCAATTTGAGGAGAATTCAAGTTTTGAGGCATAAACTTGAATATTGTAATTTATTTTAATTATTATAGTGGATTTTGGTCGGAGTTGTCCCGTGATTTTTTCCCTCTACATTAGAGGATTTTTTCCACGTAAAATTTAGTGTTGCGTTTTTTTTTCATGTATTATTTATTTGTTTAGTTGATCGTTTTAATTAATTGCTTGAATGGGTAAATTTATTCTTACAATAATTGAAATTGCCCAACAAGGACAAGAGCAAACAAAGCACCAAATTAATTAATTGTAAGTGCAGCAATTATAAAAAAGTGAAAGTAGAAATAGAAGTACTATGTAATTTAACCCTTGCTTGAAAACCATTGTTTTCAAAAAACAATATTTTCAATCGTGATTTTTAGAAGAATGTGTGGTTAAAAAGTAATAAGAGTTTTGGAATTACGTGTGAAATATTTTATGAACTATGCTACATATACACTTTTGATGTACATAATCGTTTACACCCTCCTCACACGAAGGGGGTTTGCATATAATTTATGGATCATGCTATATGTACACAATCTTTTACACACTACTCACAACATAAAGTGGGGACCACAGCTCGAATTATTTAACAACAGGTGGGACCCGAATGTTTGTGAGGGGGTGTAAACCATTTGGTAACCCCCTTGTGCGTAGATACATCTTTATCCATAATTTATTATGCGTGGCCCCTTCCATGTGAGAGGGTGTAAAGGTTTATATACATCAAAAGTGTAAAAATAGATTAATCCATATTTTATTGTATAAATGTATGGTTAAAAATGAAGGGAAATTCTACTTGTACATAATTATAACACATAACGGTATCCATAATGTGATGTGGCAATCATTCAATTGTTGATGTGCAAGTGTGAGATTTGAATTAAATATTGGATTCAGTATCACGTGTAATTATGGATACCATTATGTAGACAATTATGTACATATAGCACTTCCCAAAAATGAATACGTGGAAAAAAAAAAGTTCGAAAATAATGATTGTCATATGCCTAAATTTACTTCGCTACCTCGTTAACGTCACTAAGTAACAGAGACGCTCTGGAAATCTCAAGATATCCAACAATAGCTTTGTCACTGTGAGAACAAGAAAAGTAATTATAGCAGTTAACTTTCATATCAAGAGTACCAAATAACGTCCCAAAATTTTATGTCTACATCAAGAGACCTAAGAACAAAAAAGAGACAAATAGCTAACCAAGCCAGAACAAACGAGAAATGAAGGTTTTCATCTTATTCCTCTTTATTCATTCTTGCTGCATTTCTATACATGTCATTAAAATACCCCAAAAAAAAAAAAAAAAAAAAGAAAACCCACTGGTAGAACAATGAAGTAAAAAATCATACCAAGTATATAGTAATAATAGAGAAGAATGTTGTTTTGATACTCTAAAAGAGTCAATACTACATTGTGCCAGAGGATAAAATTTTACTATTAATAGTATTTTATTCTATACTAAATGAAAAAGAAACGTATTAAGCCCCTGTTTGACCCCCATTACGTGTAATATTATTTTATGGAAGATTGTGTGATTGAAAATAGGAGAGAGAAAAATGAAATATAATATAATGAAAATTAATGGGACTCAAACGGGGGCTAAAGTTTCTAAAATGTGTAGTAAAATAGAAACAAACATTATATTAAACTGCAAGTTCAATTCGATTTTATTGTTTGGTATGATCAATTGGACCATCACTGGGTCAATAATGATGCGAAATTAAAAACTCAAATGGATATTCAATGAAGAACCAGAAGACTCTTTAATCCAATGAATTTTTATATATTATTTCTTCTATTTGTCGAAATTGGTCATTAAACATTATTAGCTAAAATAGGAACCGAATTTTCTATATTTTTACAAATTAATTTGTCTAATAAATAGGGCCCATCATCATTCACATTGATCATCTAAATATTATTTGTATATAATAGGTTGATACATATACTAGATGATTGCATGACATTAGCAACCTGAAGCTAGGAAATTACTGCTCAAATTACCAATTGTGAGCATAATTTTTAAACTATACAATTAAGATGGTATGTCTTATTAATACTAGTGATCCTAAATCTCACCATTTTAATAAATATTTGTTGAGATGTCGATAAATGGTTAAACACTATTGCCTCACGAGTCCATAAAATACATGATAGTTAACTCATTTGGTGTGACTATTGATACATGTTGTACTCTTTCTCCCTTAAATAAGGTTTTGTTCCATTGGATTTTTCTGGCAAAATTTTTAACGAGACACTTTTGTACCTTATTCAAAAGATTAATGTGCATTTTTTCTTTTATTAATTTTTTTCCACAAGATTTTCCATAATAAAGTTTTAATATGACATATTCTTTGTGTAATGAATGTTCATAACATATAAGACATTTATCCTCAAAATAATAATTCTATATGTATGAGAATCTCAAAGAGATCAACAAGTACTATTTTTCGATTCATTAGGTTACTACAGTCATTAAAAGTTTCGTATGGAGACGGTGTTATTTGAAGACATTGACGTACAAGATATCAATATTGAAGGCATTGATATAGAAGACATGGATCGCTTGATGCAAGAATTGAAATCAAGAGAAGAAACTGTACTCCGTTTTCTTCGATCAAGTTTTGTCCCACTGAATTTTTTTGAAAAGGTTATAACGAGATTGTATTTTACTACTCCAAAATATTTTTACCCTTTTTCCATTTGTTGGATTTTTTTTGTCCTATCTAATTTTCGCCAAATAATGTTTCAACAAGAAAGTTATTGTGTAAATAGTCATTCAAGGGAGAGTTATAAATATAGTAGTATTAATGAATGACTTTTATATCCCTATGTATTTTTTGTATTCCTAATCATTTATTGGCTTCTTTCTTTTGTTAACTCATTTTCTCTCTAGTTCATACCTGTTATCTCTTTATATACCATTTATTTTTACTATTTATGAGCAATTCCCATACAAGCATTTAATGTTACACTTTAACAAATAAAATATTCTAATGTTACATCATGATTGACATAGAATTTTCCAT
Source organism: Olea europaea var. sylvestris (assembly GCF_002742605.1). Taxonomy (NCBI): domain Eukaryota; kingdom Viridiplantae; phylum Streptophyta; class Magnoliopsida; order Lamiales; family Oleaceae; genus Olea; species Olea europaea. Next base: position 12,362 of record NW_019240632.1, on the reverse strand, counting down.
TAGTTCAACTAATGAAGTCAAACCTACTGAACTGTAATAAAAACATAATTCAATAAGTCAAACTGAAATAAAATCTAGTTAGAGGACTAAAATAAAACTTGGTTTGAGGCAGAATGATCAACAGTGTTTTTCTGGACTCGAGATCAAGGAAAAAATCTTAAAAAGTCCTCGACAAATCTCACATAATCTTATCCTAATCAAGTACAGTAAACAAAGGCACCCAACATGCAGGGGCGGATTTAATGGGCAGCAAGCTAGGGTAGATTCGTTGGAGAGATTTTTTATTTTTTTTATTTTTGCTGATAATAGATAAAATGTTTAGATTATATATTTGATAATTTATATTAATTACAAAAATCTTTCGTAGCTCAACTGGTTAGCCCTTTCACTATTGAATTGGAGGTTCTGTGTTCGAAATTTTTGAAGAACAATATTTTTTATATCTTTTGTATTTCAACAATTTTTACCAAAACAAATGTAAGGAAGGTGATTTGAACCTACTACCTTTCTTAAAGGTATTGAGCACTTTACCATCATAGCACTTATAGAGTTTTAGCACATAATGTAAAAAAATAATATATTTTCAATTTTATTGGTTTAATGTAAGTAAAAACATTTTAATCAATGCTTATCCCTCTTCTTGATTTTTTTTTCCCACTAATCAATTGATTTGAGAGTTCGGTCAATTAATGGTGGATGAATTTGTAGAAAAATTGGACTTAGTATCATAAGGAATCTTTCAAGAAAACTTATTTAATTAATAAAATGTTCCACTTTTTGTTTACAAAAAATCGATTGCAAAAAAGTGAAATAATACAAGTACATAAAATTGATAAAAGCACATAAATAATTTCAATTTTGTTAATATAATATTTCTTGTTTAATTAACTTTAATTGTAAATTGAATATTGGCATTTTGTTAATATATGTTCCCTATTTAATTGAAAAGTAAATTAGGACATTTTGTAAATTATGGAACGATTTTTTCATCCAAAATGAAAGCTTGTACCTAGTTCTAGTTCTAGTAGTGTATAAAATTCTTCTAGTTCTAATTCGTATGATTTTTTGAACATTATTCAATTAAATATTAATAAAAAAATCCGCTATTATAGACGTTGGTCATAAATAGTAAGCTTTCAATGCTCGCCATCCATCCTTTCTAAGCTTGACCCTTGGATTCACCCTTGCCAACATGTAATTATTTATATATTAAGCCAATTTACATATCATTGCAAGCACAACCAAGTAAAAGTAGGCCTCAATTTTTGTGATGACTTAAATGTCAAAAGCTCGCCCTTGATTATCGATAATTAAAAGAAAGAGCTTTTGGGATGACGTGGCATAGGTAGATAACAAAGTGACAAAGTTGATTAATTGATATTTGATAAGACACCGAACAGCTGTGTGGATAGATTTCAATTTCACATTATTTCAGATTCTATCTGCTTCTATGAATTATTGACATTCAATGACAAGGTCGTCTCCTCCAAGTCAATACCCGTTTTATTTGAAGGGACAAGTTTTTCTCCACGTTTTTCAATCCAAAGTTTGATTTTAGCTCCTATCTGGGAGCCATTTTGTATCACTTTTTTTGTCGATTTTTAACCGTTCTACTATGTATTGTCGGTTGTCGGTGCAAAGGAGCCACAATCATTGACTGAATTAGGTAAAATGATCAATGCATCATTTAACTCTCATTTCATTCTTCATTAGAATGGGCGTTTCTGATAAAGTGTTTCAAGTTGAGTCATTAATTACGAGCCCGTTTGAGCAACATTATTTGTAGAATGAGAATAAAAAATAGAGTCGTTATAAGTTCTACACAAGAGATAGAAATTCAAAAATAGTGACTTGATGTAATGAATAACGGTCATATTTTCCATTTTAATGAGATAAAAATGGGGCTCAAACAGGGCCTACTATATAAATGGGACCAACCTACAATTCCAACAATTTCTTGATGGTAAAGTTTGAAAATAGAAACAAATTTTTCTGTCGCATATCCTCAATTAATGCAATCGCAGATGCTATGTTTCAATTTTTATTGTAGTGTTGAGAGAAAAGGTTACGCCTAGAGGTTTGGATTAAAATTGAGGCAAAATCGCTCCGAGACAGGGCTTAAGGTAATGGCCCTACATTTGATTTCTTTTTTAATTGCTAAAATTATAAGTTGATAAAAGTTAGTGATGAATAAGTAAATAACAATTATTAATCTTACAAAATGTATTATGAAAATTAATTTTTTCTCTATTAAAAAGGAAACACAAACAGAGGATAAGTCTTATGAATAAATTGAAAATTAAATGTTTTAAGCTTGGCCAGACATGCAATTAAAACCTACGTGCGTTTGTATGGCGTCTTAGCTTGTGTTTAGCTAATGTATATAAACAATCAAACTACTCTGTATACACATATTTAGTGTAACTCACAGGTACTAATTACTTATTTATTATTGATTTTTAATGTACACTTTAACAAGTAAAAACTTCTAATATTACTCATATCATGATTCGAATTGACATAAAATTCTCTCTCAGTTCAACTAATGGAATCGAACATACTGTTAACTGTAATAAAAACATAATTCAAAGAATCAAATTGGAATAAAATTAAGTTAGAGGGCTGAAATAAAATTTGGCTTGAGGCAGAATGATCAACAGTGTTTTTCATCTACAAATTATAAAAAAATATTAAGAAGTCCTTGACAAATCTGTAAATAATCTTTAAAGTTGGTCCCACAGTGATAGAGGAACATTTCATGTCTGAAATCATGTATAAAACATAAGGTTCTGTCGTTTGTGCTGTGCTAAATTTGCAGTTGGAGATCAGTTGTCAAGATGATGGAGCAGCCCACGTTATTCATATATATATATATATATATAATTTTTTGTCAAAGTCAACTTTCTGGCTCTGTTTGTGAATATAGGTGTCCACCAAGGCCCGCTCACAACTTTGATGATTCTATAGAATTAATAATAGAAGTGTCTTTCTAATAATTATAACATCAGTAGTAATTGTTAAACTTTCATGTCTACTTAGTAATAACTTTATACTTATGACAAAGTCATCTATTATTAATTCACTAACCAATATAGTTAAATTATAATGTTTTTTTTTAAAATTAATCTTATAGTCTTCAAAAAGTATTTCTTCAAATCCTATTTTACTACCGTCCATTCGACTCCCTCTTATTTCATATTCTAGTGTCTGTCTACAATCTTCTGGAATCAAGTCTTTTTCCAATTATGTTAAATGTATACCCAGTGTCTATTAAAGCTACTAAATTTAGTTTTATCATTTTATATAATTGTATTTCTATAAATATTTTGAGGCTTTTGGTTGACTTTACTCTAGATATTTGACAAATTATTTCTTCTCGATTTTCTGTATCTATATAATTATATTCTGTGTAATTATCTAGAAGTTGTTTTTATTTTTTTTCTAAATTTCTAACACTATATTATCTCTCTCCTAATGTTTCATATATTTCATTTATTCTATTATTATTTGTATTTATTATCCTATCTTATAATCGTTCTATATTTTCATTGTAATCTTTAGTTTTGTTATTAATTTCTTTGATTCCTAAACAATTGTTACATTGGATTTCTAAGCAATTTTTACATTGGTTTCTATTTTTGTGTCCTGGGTATACGATGTGATCCAAGAATCGAGCT
>NW_019240632.1:0-6451 GCF_002742605.1 Olea europaea var. sylvestris | reverse complement strand
GGGAACCTAATGGGTCGCACACAAAAGAGAATTGGAAGACTGCAAATTGTTAATTGATTAATTTAACAATCGTTGGATAAATTAATTAATTGATTTTCTTATTTATAATCCCGAATTAATTAATTGGATTAATTAATTCACGGTCCGGGTTTGATTAATTGGATTAATTAAATATTGGACCGGACCGGGCCGGGTCCGTTTGGGTTTATATATATATGCAGCTAGGGTTTGAGGTCCATTAAGTCATTCATTATTCTTGCTAGCACAAGAAAGAAACCCTAGCAGTTGCTGTTTTCTCTCTGTGTGGATTTCATTGGAGGCTGCACAATTGGACAGCTGTGGGAGGCAGATTCAAGCTGCTGGAAAGGAATAACGCGAAAGAGTTTGCAAATCACACAAAAGGTATATTTCTCATCACAGTTTTTATCTAAATACAAAGCTGAATCCTGAATGGGAATTGAAATCTGTTAAATTCCGCTGTGCATGTTTAAATCAATTCCCAACAACAACTTCATCTGTAAACCAAGGTGTTAAATTCCTCTAGCAAAACAGCATAATTCATTAGATATTCCTTCTCTGCCGCACAAAAGAACTTCCAATTAGTGCCACTGTCAAACATTATTTATTGTGGAAGGGAAAACCACGATGGCAAATCATACAGTAATTAAAGGACGGATTCTACGTACTAATACCAGATATGCTCCAGCCAACAAGTAATTTGCAACGCAGTAGCAGTGATGCAAAGAAAAGGAAAAGATGAAAACAGCTTGTACATCAAATTTGAATGGCCAAAAATTGACTCATTGGTCAAGTAGAAATGTTACCGCTTGACATAATTTGCCAATCATTTACCAGATACCTGAGTACATCCAAACAATTTGAGCACTTCAAATGATGAGCAACTATCCACGATCGATCCAAAAGCTTCATTAGCCAAATTGCAGCACCAAGACAAATCTAAAGTAACTAGATTTCTGGAATGTCCAGAAAGTGACAGAGCATTGCTATTTGAAACCTGTAAAACCAGATAGCCACCATTAACAATACAACAAGTTAATTAAGAAAAATACGAGCAAAGCCTTTGAATTAACGTATTAAGAAATGCCTGACTTTTAACTAAGGTAAAAAATATATCTAAGCAGAGGTAAGCATACGGTCCTAGCTGTGAGAACCAAATTTCATTAACATCAATCAAGCACACTAGATGATGATACAAGTGTTATAATGGTCCAGCCCACTAAGCCTATTATAAGAATTACTTGGCCCAAGTTTTATATTGTTTAATTAGGTCAAAAATGGTGGCTATATATATAAATACATCCCTCTCTCTGTCGGCTGTTTTGTGTGAGACAAATCTAATGGTCAACAACCGCGGCTAGAAGTTTGGAAAAATTGGTGGCTGCTGGGGAATAAACTGTTACTGCTAGAAAGAATTTCTTTATTGAGGTGTGGAATAACACGGGTTTTTTTCTTCTTCTCCATAATATATAAATTGGGAATTTCTCTAAGATATATTTTGGATTTGTATTCAAAGTGGGTTCTTACAAAGTTGATCAAATGATTGATTTGTTACGAGATAAATCGTTGTCTTAGAGATAGATTATTGTAATATTTTCAATTTGTGGAGAATTCAAGTTTTGAGGCATAAACTTGATTATTGTAATTTATTTTAATTATTATAGTGGATTTTGGTCGGAGTTGTTTCGTGATTTTTTTCCTCTACATTGGAGAGTTTTTTCCACGTAAAATTTGATGTTGCTTTTTTTTTTTTTTGCTTGGATTATTTATTTATTTAGTTGATCGTTCTAATTAATTGCTTGGATGGGTAAATTTATTCTTGCAATAATTGAAATTGCCTAACAAGGGCAAGAGCAAACAAAGCACCAAATTTATTAATTGTAAGTGCAGCAATTATCAAAAAGTGAAAGTAGAAATGGAAGTACTATGTAATTTAACCCTTGTTTGAAAACCATTGTTTTCAAAAAATAATATTTTGAATCGTGATTTTTAGAAGAATATATGGCTAAAAAGTAAGAAGAGTTTTGGAATTACGTATGGAATATTTTATGGACTATGCTACATATACACTTTTGATGTACATAATCGTTTACACCCTCCTCACACGAAGGGGGCTTGCATATAATTTATTATGCGTGGCCCCCTTCCATATGAGAGGGTGTACAGGTTTATGTACATCAAAAGTGTAAAAATAGACTAATTCATATTTTATTGTATGAATGTATTGTTAAAAATGAATACGTGGAAAAAAAAAATTTCAGAAATAATGATTGTCATATACCTAAATTTACTTCGCTACCTCATTAACGTCACTGAGTAACAGAGACGCCCTAGAAATCTCAAGATATCCAACAATAGCTTTGTCACTGTGAGATCAAGAAAAGTAAGAGTTATAGCAGTTAACTTTCATATCAAGAGTACCAAATAACGTCCCAAAATTTTATGTCTACATCAAGAGACCTAAGAACAAAAAAGGTACAAATAGCTAACCAAGCTAGAACAAACGAGAAATGAAGGTTTTCATCTTATTCCTCTTTATTCATTCTTGCTGCATTTCTATACCTGTCATTAAAAAAAAAAAAAAAACCCACTGGTAGAACAATGAAGTAAAAAATCATACAAGTATATAGTAATAATCGAGAAGAATGTTGTTTTGATACTCTAAAAGAGTCAATACTACATTGTGCCAGAGGATAAAATTTTACTATTAATAGTATTTTATTTATACTAAATGAAAAAGAAACATATTAAAGTTTCTAAAATGTGTGGTAAAATAGAAACAAACATTATATTAAAAACTAGAAGTTCAATTCGATTTTATTGTTTGACATGATCAGTTGGACCATCACTGGGTTAATAATGATGCGAAATTAAAAACTTAAACGGATATTCAATGAAAAATCAAAAGATTCTTCAATCCAATGAATTTTTATGTATTATTTCTTCTATTTGTCGAAATTGGTCATTAAACATCATTAGCTAAAATAGAAACCGAATTTTCTATATTTTTACAAATTAATTAGGATAATAAATAGGGCCCATCATCATTCACATTGATCATCTAAATATTATTTGTATATAATAGGTTGATACATATTCTAGATGATTGCATGACGTTAGCAACCTAAAGCTAGGAAATTACTGCTCAAATTACCAATTGTGAGCATAATTTTTAAACTATACAATTAAGATGGTATGTCTTATTAATACTAGTGATCCTAAATCTCACCATTTTAATAAGTGTTTGTTGAGATGTCGATAAATGGTTTAACACTATTGCTTCACAAGTCCATAAAATATGTGATAGTTTACTAATTTGGCGTGACTATTAATACACGTTTTACTCTTTCTCCCTTAAATAAGGTATTGTTCCATTGGATTTTTCTAGCAAAATTTTTAACGATACACTTTTGTAGTTTATTCAAAAGATTAATGTGCATTTTTTCTTTTATTAATTTTTTTCCACAAGATTTTTCCTAATAAAGTTTTAATATGACATATTCTTTGTGTAATGAATGTTCATAACATATAAGATATTTACCCTCAAAATAATAATTCTATATGTATGAGAATCTCAAAGAGATCAACAAGTACTATTTTTCGATTCATTAGGTTACTACAGTCATTAGAAGTTTCGTATGGAGACGGTGTTATTGAAGACATTGACGTACAAAATATCAATATTAAGGGCATTGATATAGAAGACATGGATCACTTGATGCAAGAATTGAAATCAAGAGAAGAAACTGTACTCCGTTTTCTTCGATCAAGTTTTGTCCCACTGAATTTTTTTGAAAAGGTTATAACGAGATTGTATTTTACTACTCCAAAATATTTTTACCCTTTTTCCATTTGTTGGATTTTTTTTGTCCTATCTAATTTTCGCCAAATAATGTTTCAACAAGAAAGTTATTGTGTAAATAGTCATTCAAGGGAGAGTTATAAATATAGTAGTATTAATGAATGACTTTTATATCCCTATGTATTTTTTGTATTCCTAATCATTTATTGGCTTCTTTCTTTTGTTAACTCATTTTCTCTCTAGTTCATATTTGTTATCTCTTTATATACCATTTATTTTTAGAGTCTGTTTGGGGGTGATTTTGAAAATTGATTTTTTGGCCATTAGGGAAAAAGTGGGGTCCACCTGTGAAAGAAGAAGTCAAATATGACGGCTGAAATAGTAAAATAACGATCAAAAAATTAATTTTTTGAGTGAAAAAATTCGGCCCGAACAGGCCCTTACTATTTATGAACAATTCCCATACAAGCATTTAATGTTACACTTTAACAAATAAAATATTCTAATGTTACATCATGATTGACATAGAATTTTCCATTAGTTCAACTAATGAAGTCAAACCTACAGTCAACTGTAATAAAAACATAATTCAATGAGTCAAACTGAAATAAAATCTAGTTAGAGGACTAAAATAAAACTTGGTTTAAGGCAGAATGATCAACAGTGTTTTTCTGGACTCGAGACCAAGGAAAAAAATCTTAAAAAGTCCTCGACAAATCTCGCATAATCTTATCCTAATCAAGTACAGTAAACAAAGGCGCCCAACATGCAGGGGCGGATTTAATGGGCAGCAAGCTAGGGTTGATTCGTTGGGGAGATTTTTTATTTATTTATTTATTTTTTTTTGCTGATAATAGATAGAATGTTTAGATTATATATTTGATAATTTATATTAATTACAAAAATCTTTCGTAGCTCAATTGGTTTGCCCTTTTACTATTGAATTGGAGGTTCTGTGTTCGAAACTCTTCAAGAACAATATTTTTTATATCTTTTGTATTTCAACAATTTTTACCAAAACAAATGCAAGGAAGGTGATTTGAACTGCTACCTTTCTTAAAGGTATTGAACACTTTACCATCATAGCACTTATAGATTTTTAGCACATAGTGTAAAAAAATAATATACGTTCAATTTTATTGATTTAATGTAAGTAGAAACATTTTAATCAATGTTTTGTCCCTCTTCTTGATTTTCTTTTTCTTTTTTTTTTCTCGTCTAATCAATTGATTTGAGAGTTCGGTCAATTAATGGTGGATGAATTTGTAGGAAAATTGGCCTTAGTATCATAAGGAATCTTTCAACAAAACTTATTTAATTACTAAAAGGTTACACTTTTTGTTTACAAAAAACCGATTGCAAAAAAGTGAAATCATACAAGCACATAAAATTGATATAAGCACATAAATAATTTCAATTTTGTTAATATAATATTTATTGTTTAATTAACTTTCATTGTAAATTGAATATTGACATTTTGTTAATATATATTCCATATTTAATTGAAAAATAAATTAGGACATTTTGTAGATTATGGAACAATTTTTTCATCCAAAATGAAAGTTTGTACCTAATTCTAGTTATAGTAGTGTATAAAATTCTTCTAGTTCTAATTCGTACGATTTATTGAACATTATTCAATTAAATATTAATAAAAAAACTCGCTATTATAGACGTTGGTCATAAATAGTAAGCTTTCAATGCTCGCGGTTCGTCCTTTCTAAGCTTGACCCTTGATTCACCCTTGCCAACCTGTAATTATTTATATATTAAGCCAATTTACATATCATTGCAAGCACAACCAAGTAAAAGTAGGCCTCAATTTTTGTGATGACTTAAATGTCAAAAGCTCGCCCTTGATTATCGATAATTAAAAGAAAGAACTTTGGGGGTGACGTGGCATAGGTAGGTAACAAAGTGACAAAGTTGATTAATTGATATTTGATAAGACACCGCACAGCTGTGTGGATAGATTTCAATTTCACATTATTTCAGATTCTATCTGCTTCTATAAATTATTGACATTCAATGACAAGGTCGTCTCCTCCAAGTCAATTCCCGTTTTATAAGAAGGGACAAGTTTTTCTCCACGTTTTTCAATCCAAAGTTTGATTCTAGCTCCTATCTGGGAGCCATTTTGTATCACTTTTTTTGTCGATTTTTAACCGTTCTACTATGTATTGTCGGTTGTCGGTGCAAAGGAGCCACAATCATTGACTGAATTAGGTAAAATGATCTATGCATCATTTAACTCTCATTTCATTCTTCATTAGAATGGGCGTTTCTGATAAAGTGTTTCAAGTTGAGTCATTAATTACGAGCCCGTTTGAGCAACATTATTTGTAGAATGAGAATAAAAAATAGAGTCGTTATAAGTTCTACACAAGAGATAGAAATTCAAAAATAGTGACTTGATGTAATGAATAACGGTCATATTTTCCATTTTAATGAGATAAAAATGGGGCTCAAACAGGGCCTACTATATAAATGGGACCAACCTACAATTCCAACAATTTCTTGATGGTAAAGTTTGAAAATAGAAACAAATTTTTCTGTCGCATATCCTCAATTAATGCAATCGCAGATGCTATGTTTCAATTTTTATTGTAGTGTTGAGAGAAAAGGTTACGC
>NW_019240631.1:0-1753 GCF_002742605.1 Olea europaea var. sylvestris | reverse complement strand
ATTTTCTCCTTATGAAAATTTTTTTGGTGTTCCTCCTAATTATCTTAAACTCAAAGTTTTTGGTTGTCCATGTTATCCTTGGCTTAGACCATCCACGTCACATAAACTTGAGTCTCGCTCTAAACCATGCGTATTTATTGGGTGCTCTTTAACTGAAAGTGCTTATCTTTGCTATGATCCTTCAACGTCAAAAATCTATGTTTTTAGGCATGTTAAATTCATTGAGCCTATTTTTCATTTTAACTCCTTATCCACTTCATCTCCACGTCCTGAGTCATCAACCATTTCCAATTGGGTTCCACCAATGCTTACAATCAGTGGAGACACCAACAATTCAACACCACTCATACAATCATCTGATTTGGACACTCAAACACAGTTTCCATGTGAAGCTTCACAACAATCAACTACCACAGAAACTATCACACCTAACCTTGGGACCTCTATCCCTCTCTCTACTCAACAACCATTTACACAAGTTATTCCCACAACAACCTGTCACACTTCCCAACCAACTCACCCAATGATCACCAGGGCTAAAGATAACATTCACAAACCTATCAAGAAGCTTAATCTCCATACACAATTATCCAAATTCACTGATATTGAACCTACAACTGTGACCCAAGCTCTCAAAGATCCAAAATGGCGTCGAGCTATGTCAGAAGAATATGATGCTATTGTTCGGAATGGGACATGGCAATTAGTACCTTCTGATTCTAGTCATAACATTGTTGGTTGTAAATGGATTTTTAGAATCAAACGTAACTTTGATGGCTCTATTGACAGGTATAAGGCTCGCTTGGTTGCAAAAGGTTTTCATCAAAGACTGGGAGTAGATTATCATGATACTTTCAGCCCAATGATTAAACCTACAACAATTTGCCTTGTTCTAAGCTTAACTTTGAGTCGAGGTTGGTCACTTCGTCAGCTTGATGTTAATAACGCATTTTTGCAAGGTCGCCTCTATGAGACAGTTTACATGGCTCAACCATAAGGTTTCATTGATCAATATCATCCATCTTATGTGTGCAAACTGCAAAAGCCATTTATGGTCAGAAGCAAGTTCCATGAGCGTGGTATCAAGAACTTCGTAATTTTCTTCTTCAGTATGGTTTTAAAAACTCTCATGCTGATAGTTCACTATTTATTCTTCACTTGAATGGGCATCTACTCCATCTACTTGTTTATGTTCATGATTTGATTATAACTGGGAGTGATATTACTTTGATAAATCAATTTGTTAAGATTTTATCTGATCGTTTCTCTTTAAAAGATCTTGGCTTGCTCTCATATTTTCTTGGCATGGAAGTTGTTCCCAATAACCATGGCATTCTACTTTCTCAGCGATGGTATCTCATAAATCTTCTCACTAGAACTCATATGATAAATGCTAAACCAGTTGCCACTCCTCTTCCATCAAATTCATCTTCTCTTACATTGCATTCCGAAGCTGCTCTTTCAGATCATACAGAGTTTCGAGCAATACTAGGAAGCCTTCAGTATCTCCTTATCACTCGCCTTGATATTGCCTTTGCTATAAATAAACTCTCTCAATTTATGCACAGGCCTACAACTGAACATTGGGCTCTTGTTAACAGACCGTGGCACCATTAATGATGGTCTCCAACTATTCAAAGATTCTCACCTATCATTACATGCCTTCTCGAATGCTAATTAGGCTGGTAATCAAGATGATTTTTCATCCACCAGTGCTTATATTGTTTATCTTGGCAAGAATGCCATCTCTTGG
>NW_019240630.1:0-1753 GCF_002742605.1 Olea europaea var. sylvestris | reverse complement strand
CCAGAATACTTCAATTGATTCTACATCATAAATAATATATTACATTTAAACAAAGACTTTGTGCAATCCAAAAGATAGTTTAGCAAAACAATATTTCTCAAACCCTAGAAATTAGGCTAGTGTAATATTTAACCTTCTCAAGCTACTCGAATTCCAATGCACGATGGAAATTTCAAAACAAGAACTTCACCTAAGTGTAGAAACTAAAAAGAGAATTAAGAATCTGTAAATCACCTAATATTACCTAAATCTATACTACTACTACTACCACCACCTAAATACATACTAACTGTTAGGAAAAAAAGGGATGTTTGTATGACATAATATGAAGTATTAATCGCGCAAACAAAAACAAGATTAAAGCAAGAAGAGAGATTGGTTGAGGAATCGAGTAATTTTATTAATTGACAACCAATAGAGAGAAAAATACAATTCTTAGCAATAATGCTTCATGACTTCACAAATCTAGAAAAAGACTCTAGTATTTATAGGGAACAATCCAATCCTTACAAGTAGAGTTATAAATGAAATAAAATGTCAAAAGTTTCCTTATTTTGACATCTTCAAGTTCAACACACAAATTTCAAATTTCAATAGGGCTTCTAAATAGAACTTTAACTAGAATTTGACAATTAAATTTGAATAGGATTCAACAATAGCATTTCAATTAGAGTTCATCTTGATGTAAACTTTAATTAGAACACTACAATTATTTCAATAAGGAATTCGGGTCACACCCAAATTCTAACAATCTCTATCTTGACATGAATTCTACTAAAATGAATAAAGCTCCAAAATTTCTCCACCTGGAAAAATAAGTTCGACTACAGCTAGATAAACTGAACTCTTCAACCAGAACCAAAATTTTTCATCTCACAAAAAATTACCTTTCCTCTTTCCACAGTATCCACAAATGATACCCAAACCTAGACACCAGCTTCCCAAAATTCCCATAAGAAATTCAAGATTTACCAAACGAGGTCTAAGCGCACCATGTAGCAGAATCCACACTAAATGCTTTAATTGAAGGCTCCTTTCTAGTGCTGACACCTTCAAACACACTGAAAGCATAAATACCAACACCTGCAACCGTACATATTCTCAATGAGTCATCCACTAGCAATTGAACACAATGGAACCACAGAAACTGGTGGCAAAGTGGAATTGCCCATATCATCAAAACTCTCGTGAGTAGTGTTCCTCAATGACTCAGAGCCAAACCCAAAAGGTACTATATCAAAATTTATGTCCACCAAAGTATTAAACCTGTCCAGATGTTTCTTAACGAATTTTGCATGACCTTGCAAGATGTACAATTGAAACTTCTTCAGTCCCTCCAGTACAATGTGGACACCCCTTCGGACTTTCAAGACTCGACCTCCTCTAGAGAACGTCAACCCTTTCGCATCTAAGGCACTCAGCGAGATGATATTTTTTTCAAATCTGGAACATGTCGAACCTGGCCAAGATATCTAATTGTCACATTTTTCAACCTCAATTTGATCCTTCCAATTCCAGTTATTCTATAAGGTATGTTGTTTTCTTTAACAACTACACTTTGTTTCACCGCCTCATATACTTAAAAACAAGTCCCAAGTGGGACACATATAGAACGAACAATCTAAATCCAGAATTTACTCTTTGTCAGGCTTAGATTCCATGTTAGATACAATCAACACCACATATCCACTATTCAAATAGTCCTCGCCAATATTTTTCTCATTCGAATTATCTGATTGCTTCCTATGATTTG
>NW_019240629.1:0-1753 GCF_002742605.1 Olea europaea var. sylvestris | reverse complement strand
ACAAGCATCAGCACTATTAACTTGCATTTTTTGAAGGGAAGAAAAGAGAGAGAGAATTTCAAATTGATGTTTTAATCGTTGGTTCTTGATGCATATTGGTCTCTCTATTGCATTTCATTTAGGTAGTATTGCTTTGCATGTAGTTACATATTGATCATCTTGTCACTTCTAGCTCTAGTTCCTTAAACATGAACCCCTCACAATTCGATGCACTCACCCGACAAATAGCGGCTATTCAAACTCAAATGACCGCTACTCTTGAAGAGAGTAAGGCCCTATCTGTTAGTTCGAAAAATTTTAAACACATCCCTCATTCGATTGATGTTAATAATTTTAAGGTGTCCCATAATAGACAACATCGTCGACAAGTAAGGTGTCCCATAATAGACAACCATCGCGACAAGGTAATCAAAAATACTTTCGACCCGATCGTAAGGATAGGGATAGGAATAGGGATCAGATTCGTGAGCGAGAACGAGATAATTTTGAAATTCTTACTCAATGGAATGCCCTTAAACAAGGAAATCAATTAGTGACTGAGTATATCGCGCAATTTAAGGAATTTCGAATCAAATGTCATTTAATTGAGGATGAGAGCACGACTTTGAGTAGGTTTAGCCAAGGTCTGAGAGATGATCTTAAGCGCGAGCTTTTCCTTCGAGGTGTCACTACTCTTGATCACGCTTACTCTTTAGCTCGAGATTATGAGTTGATTATTAGTACTCCATATAAAAAGCGTGGTCATCGTCGCTCACCCATCTCATTAGCGTCGCCTCATCATAAGTCTATCATAAAACCGTCTCCGTCTAATGTTCCTCCTACTTGGAAAAATAATTGTAAAGGTCGTGATAGTCCCCAATCTCCTTTTCCATGTAGAAAGCATATTGATAATCATCCTTCGGTGTCATTGGCTCCAATTCCTCCCGTTAAGTCCCTTCTAGGACCACCCCCATCTGATGTTCCTCCAATTGTGAAAAATAAGGATAAAATTTTTTATAATCATCATTTGGCTTCATTGGTTCCACCTCCTCCCGTTAAGTCCCTTCTAGGACCTCCCCCTTCTAATGGTTCTCCAATCTTGGAAAATCAGGGTAGAATTTCTGAAACTCCAAGGTCTTCTTCTCACTTGTTGTGCGTCAACTGTAAAGACTTTGGTCACATTTCTTCCAAATGTACTAATCGAACCTTAGTCATGGAAGAACGAAAGAATGTAATAGATATGCCATTAGAAGATCTAGTCTATGAACCTAAACTTGAAGATTTTGATGACTTGGATGATAGTGAGGACACTTCTTTAGGTGGACTCCAGACTCTTCCCGAGACTTTAGATACTATACCTTTTGTTTCTGACAGCTCTCGGTCACATGTTATATGTCATACCCTTGCACAACTCAAAGAGCTTGATGATTTCGCTGGCCACCCTTGGAGAATCCAGTCGCCTGTGGTTAGCATTAAATCAACATTCCCTACTACTGACCAACTTCAAACTGATGGTCAAAATGAAGTCGTTAACCAAAGTCCTGGCAATTTATTCAAGTCTCTAGTCCAGAAAAATCTTAGAAATTGGGACTTGATTCCCCCCACCGTTCAAACTGCGTATAACAATTCTGTAAATCGGTCTCTAGGTTTGAATCCATTTGAAGCTGTCCATAGTTATAAGTCTAGACGGTCGTTAGACCTTATTTCCATGTCCCCACATGCTAGTGTGTCGATATTAGTTGAAGCATTTGTGCATCATCTTCATGACTTGCAT
>NW_019240628.1:0-1753 GCF_002742605.1 Olea europaea var. sylvestris | reverse complement strand
CGCGAAGAATGACAAAATTGCCCATGGTACGGTTTTGTTTCGTTAATTTTCTATCCTACACTTCTTCAACCTGACATAATTAAAAAGGAAATTAATTATTCAGAGGACCAAATGAAGGAATTTGGGTAAAATCCCGTGATCCCGGGTCTGCGGCCCGAATCCAATTTCTCGTGCCATTCTCAATCAACCTACCTAATTTCGGCCCATTACGACACCATAGCGCCAAATGACAAAATTGCCCCTGGTGCGGTTTTCCTTTGTTAATTATCTGTCCAGCTCTTCTTCAACCTGACATAATTAGTAAGGAAATTAATTTTTTGGAGGCCCAAACGAAGGAATTTGGTTAAATCCCGTGATCCCGGGTCTGTGCCCGGAGTCCAATTTCGTGGGCCGTTTCCAATCAACCTGCCAAATTTCGTTCCATTCCGACACCGTCGCGACAAATGACAAAATTACCCCTGGTGCAATTTTGCTTTGCTAATTTTCTGTCCGACATTTCTTCAACCTGACATAATTAATAAGGAAATTTATTTTTCAGAGGCCTAAACGAAGAAATTTGGCTAAAATCCCGTGATCATAGGTCTGTGCCCCGAGTCCAATTTCGCGGGCCATTCTCAATCAACCTGCCTAATTTCGGCCCATTACGACACCGTAGCGACAAATGACAAAATTGCCCCTGGTGCGGTTTTGCTTTGTTAATTTTCTGTCCAAGACCTCTTCAACCTGACATAAATAATAAGGAAATTAATTAATCGGAGGTCCAAACGAAGGAATTTGGCTAAAATCCAGGGATCCCGGGTCTGTGCCCCGAGTCCAATTTCGTGAGCCGTTTCCAATCAACCTGCCAAATTTCGGCCCATTCCGACACTGTCGCGAAGAATGACAAAATTGCCCCTAGTGCGATTTTGCTTTGTCAATTTTCTGTCCAGCACTTCTTCAACTTGACATAATTAATAAGGAAATGAATTATTCAGAGGCCCAAACGAAGGAATTTGGCTAAATCCCGTGATCCCATGTCTGTGCCCCAAGTCCAATTTCGTGGGCCATTTCCGAACAACCAACCAAATTTCGGCCCATTCCGACACTGTCGCTACAAATGACAAAATTGCCCCTGGTGCGGTTTTCCTTTGTTAATTTTTTGTCCGGCACTTCTTCGACCTGACATAATTAATAAGGAAATTAATTTTTCGAAGGCCCAAACGAAGGAATTTGGCTAAAATCTCGTGATCCCAGGCCTGTGCCCCGAGTTCAATTTCATGGGCCGTTTCCAATCAACCTACCAAATTTTTGCCCATTTCGACACCGTCACGCCAAATGAATAAATTACCCCGGGTGTGATTTTTCTTTGTTAATTTTTTGTCCGGCACTTCTTCATCCAGACATAATTAATAAGGAAATTAATTTTTCGGAGGTCCAAATGAAGAAATTTGGCTAAAATCCCGTGATCCCAGGTCTGTGCCCCGAGTCCAATTTCGCGGGCCATTCTCAATCAACCTGCCTAATTTCGGCCCATTACGACACCGTAGCGACAAATGACAAAATTGCCCCTGGTGCTGTTTTGCTTTTTTAATTTTCTGTCCAAGACCTCTTCAACCTGACATAAATAATAAGGAAATTAATTGATCGGAGGTCCAAACGAAGGAATTTGGCTAAAATCCAGAGATCCCGGTTCTGTGCCCCGAGTCCAATTTCGTGAGCCGTTTCCAATCAACCTGCCAAATTTCGGCCCATTCCGACACCGTCGCGAAAAATG
>NW_019240627.1:0-1753 GCF_002742605.1 Olea europaea var. sylvestris | reverse complement strand
AGGTCACCGGGCATTGTAAGTTTCAGAAAAAGGAGCATAGGGCTTTTTGTACATGCCTAGGACATTACAGTGTTCCTCATAAACGACCCTCATCTCAACGAAAGTAGTATACTTGCGCTGATGATCAATTTCATCACACACAAAACAAGGTCCTAAAGACTCAACATGGGAAACAGTTTATGTAGCCTTCGAGTCCTTAGCACATAGGATTTCAAGTTCTCTAATGAGGACTTCTACCGTTGCTCTAAGGTTATCCTCCTCTCTAAGATGATAAATACCTGCACTAGTAGGTTTTCTGTGGGTTGTGACCTATTAATACTATTAATGGCACTAGGTCTAGCCCAGGTATGAGCTTTTTCAGCTATGTAATCTAAGTACTCTATGACCTCATCTGGATCTTTTTGCAACAAGTCATCATTACACATCATCTCGACAAATTAACACTCCCTAGGTGTCAAAAAATAACTCATAACACGCCAACTCTCATAACCATGGTGGGGGCAAATGACTTGCAATTCCTTGTATCTTTCCCATGCTTGGTTTAAAGTCTCATTATCCTTTTGGGTCAATGAAGAAATTTGCTTCCTCAAGGCACTAGTCTGAGGATGGGGAAAGTATTTGCTGAAAAATGCCTAAGTTATTTCAACCTAAGTCCCAATCGAATGTGGTCTCAATGAATACAGCTAGCTTTTTGCTATTTCTTTAAGTGAAAATGGGAAAACTTTAAGCCTGGCTGCATCTATTGTACCATGTTAACTATAGAAGATTGCAACTACCTCCTCAAGTTCCCGATTATGCACGTATGGATTTTCATTTTCAAGTCCGTGAAAAGTGGGAAGGAGTTGAATCAGTCCCGGTTTAAGATCCATACATGGCATATTAGGTGGAAACATAATGCATGATGGTATGGCAGTGAATGTGGGATAAGGCAACCCTAAAAGTTCTATAAGGTGGGTCTTCATGCTCATTTTTACTCATGGTGTTGTGTAGTGTGATGTTCGTGCCAATAGATGCAGTATCGAAAACAGGGTTAGAAAGAGATTCAAATACTGGAAGAGGTCCTACAGTGAATCTTCCTCGCTTGTCTCGATTCCTGCTCATAAAAAAAATCTACATGAGAAATAAAAAAATAACAATAAATAAAATAAATTAACTAAAGAATAGTAAAGAAATGAAGTCACCATTTTGCTAGAAAATTCCTTAGCTTATTGTACTGTCTCCTCGACAATGGTGCCAAAATTTAATTACACACACAGAATAATGTGGTAGTTGTAGCACAGTTTTGGAGTGTCAATTCCATAGAGAGATGAAAGAATTGCTCAAAGGATACAACAGATAAGGGTTTTCGTGAGTTGTATGAAAACGACTTTTTATTATTTGAATAAAATTTAAATGTCAAGGTTCGAATTAGTAAAGCACTAGAATTCCCTTAATTGGTTTGGATCATTCAACATCATCAATTTATTCTTATAATACAATTAGAGATGTTCTACCTAACTCTCTAATCGGAAAATATGTCATTGAAACCCCAATTTAAATCTACTATAATTCCAAGGTTCAAACTTCTAAAAACACATTCTCACATTTATTTATGGGAAAATTGCAATCGAGGTATCAAACCTTTTGTTTATTAGCAGACTTTGCCCAAACCTTTAGTTTGTGCCACCCATAGTCCCAAACCTTTCAAAAATATGTATCGGGGGTCCAAATGGATGGAAATCGTCCATTTAACCGTTAATTGACCAAGAAAAGT
>NW_019240626.1:0-1753 GCF_002742605.1 Olea europaea var. sylvestris | reverse complement strand
CTTTGTTAATTTTCTGTCCAACACTTCTTCAACCTGACATAATTAGTGCGGAAATTAATTATTCGGAGGCCTAAATGAAGGAACCTGGCTAAAATCCCGTGATCCCGGGTCTATGCCCCAAGTCCAATTTCTGGGGCGTTTCCAATCAACCTGCCAAATTTCAGCCCATTCCGACGCCGTCACGACAAATGAGGAAATTTCCCCTGTGCAGTTTTTCTTTGTTAATTTTCTGTCCAACACTTCTCCAACCTGACATAAGTAATACGGAAATTAATTATTCGAAGGCCTAAACGAACGAATTTGGCAAAAATCCCGTGATCCCGAGCCTATGCCCTGACTCCAATTTCTTGGGCCGTTTCCAATCAACCTGCAAAATTTCGGCCCATTCCAACACCTTCGAAACAAATGACGAAATTGTCCCTGGTGTAGTTTTGCATTGTTAATTTTCTGTCCAACACATCTTTAACCTGACATAATTAATACATAAATTAATTATTCGGAGGCCTAAACGAAGGAATTTGCCTAAAATCCCGTGATCCCAGGTCTGTGCCCCGAGTCAAATTTTTGGTGCCGTTTCCAATCAACCTGTCAAATTTCTGCCTATTCCGACATCGTCGCGACAAATGAAGAAATTGTCCCTGGTTCGATTTTAGGTTGTTAATTTTCTATCCAACAATCTTCAACCTGAATTAATTAATACGAAAATTTATTATTCGGAGGCCTAAACGAAGGAATTTGGCTAAAATCCCGTGATCCCAGGTCTGTGCCCTGACTCCAATTTCTGGAGCCGTTTCCAATCAACCTACCAAATTTTGGCCCATTCCGATACTGTTGCGACAAATGACGAAATTTCCCCTGGTGCAATTTATCTTTGTTAATTTTCTGTCCAACACTTCTTCAGCCTGACATAATTAATGCAGAAATTAATTATTTGGATGCCCAAATGAAGGAATTTGGCTAAAATCCCGTGATCCCGGATCTGTGCCCCGAGTCCAATTCCTGGGGTCGTTTCCAATCAACTTGTCATATGTCGGCCTATTCCGACACAGTCGCGACAAATGACAAAATTGCCCCTGGTACGGTTTGGCGTTGTTAATTTTCTGTCCAACACATCTTCAACCTGACATAATTAATACGGAAATTAATTATTCAGAGGCCTAAACGAAGGAATTTGGCTAAAATCCAGTGATCCCGGGTCTATGCCCCGAGTCCAATTCCTGGGGTCGTTTCCAATCAACCAGCTAAATTTCAGCCCATTTCGACACCGTCGCGACAAATGACGAAATTTTCCCTGGGGCGGCTTGCCTTTGTTAATTTTCTGTCCAACACTTCTTCAACCTGACATAATTAATATAAAAATTAATTATTCGGAGGCCTAAAAGAAGGAATTTGGCCAAAATCCTGTGATCCTGGGTATGTGCCCCGACTCCAATTTCTCCGGCCGTTTCCAATCAACCAGCTAAATTTCTGCCCATTTCGACACCGATTCGATAGATGATGAAATTGCCCCTGGTGAGGTTTTTCTTTGTTAATTTTCTGTCCAACACTTCTTCAACCTGACATAATTAATACGGAAATTAATTATTCGGAGGCCTAAATGAAAAAAATGTGGCTAAAATCTAGTGATCCCGAGTCTGTGACCCGAGTCCAATTTCTGGGGCCGTTTCCATTCAACCCGCCAAATTTCGGCCCATTCCGACAACATCGCGACAAATTACAAAATTGCCCCTCGTACGATTTTTGTCTGTTAATT
>NW_019240625.1:0-1753 GCF_002742605.1 Olea europaea var. sylvestris | reverse complement strand
ATGTACCTAACCTTATCTAGCAAGGTTCTATTCATCCTCTCAGCTACTCCATTCTGCTGAGGCATATAAGGTACTGTTTTATGTCTTTTAATACCAGATTCTTTGCACAACTGATCAAATTCAGCATTGCAAAACTCAAGGCTGTTATCCGTCCTAAGGATCTTAATTTTCTTTCCAATCTCATTTTCAACCAGAATCTTCCAAGTTCTGAATTTCTCAGAGGTTTCAGATTTGTGTTTCAACAAATAAACCCAAACCTTCCTAGAATAGTCATCAATCAAGGACAAGAAATATCTATTTCCTCCTTGAGTGATAGTGGATGAAGGCCCCCATAAATCAACATGTATATACTCAAGGATAGAGGTGGTTTTATGTTTTCTCGTGTTAAAATGCAGCCTATGCTGCTTTCCTAAAGTGAAATTTTCACAAAAAGACACCTTAGATATCGAGTCCTTACCAAACACAGCTTTCTTATAAAGGATATGCAGGCCCTTTTCACCTACATGGGCCAATCTCTTGTGCCACTTTAAGGTAGCATCAACTTCTACACTAGAAGACTCACCTATGTGATCAAACACTGTACTAGCTTTGGTCACATAAATCCCATTTCTTTTAACACCTTTAAAAATAACAAGTGATCCATTTATCACTTTCAAGAATCCATCTCCTATTTTTCCTTGCAATCCCATATCATCTAGATTTCCCATGGAAATCAGATTCCTATTTAATTCAGGAACATACCTCACCCTTTCAAGAGTGTAAATGTATCCATTATCGAATTTCAAAGTGACATTCCCAACTCCCTCAACTCTGTAGGCTACATTATTGCCCATAACCACTTCTCCTCCGTCATTTTTCTTAAATTTGTCTAAATATGCCTTCTTAAAGGTCATATGGAAGGTACAACCAGAATCCAAGATCCATTCTTGGTTCTGATTCTTATCAACAACATTTGCAGAGCTAGGTAAATTTTCAGGCACAGCATATACATCAACTGTGGCAGAACCTTCAGATTCTACCACATTACCTTCATCAACACCCTTAAGTTTATGTTCATTTTTCTTCTTATAACAGTCTTTAATAAAATGTCCAGATTTCCCACACCCATAACACTTTTTAGTCCTAGTCCTTGACTTAGACCTGCCTCTACTTTTAAACTTTCTCCTACTGTTGTTTCCCTGATTATTATGGCTTTCCTAAGTACCACTAGACCTACTTAAAGTCCTCCCTCTAGCAAACAAGTTTTCATGGCCACTATTACCTCTCTTAGACTTAAGTTCAAGTTTCTTACTCCTTAAAGAGTCTATGACAATATCAGGTGTAAGAGTATCTCTACCATACTTAATGGCGGCTTTAATCTCTTTGTAGGCTTCAGGTATAGCATTAAGTAGTACTACAGCCTTATACTCATCAAAAACTTTTTCACCTGTATTAATAATGTCTTGAACTAACTTATTAAAAATGTCTAAGCTGTCTTCTAAGTCTCTAGTTGGATCTATCCTAAAGCTGAAAATTTTCTCTAATAGAAACAACTTATTAGGCAAAGACTTAGGTAGGTAAAGTTTCCCTAAGTCATCCCATACGGCCTTAGCAGTATCATGTTTGCCTACTTTTCTTAAAACTTGATCAGACAAATGCAAAATAATGGATGTATAAGCAAGTTCATCAGATTCTTCCTTTTGATCATCTGTCATGGTATCAGAAAATTCATCTGCTATTGCTTTAGAAACTTTTTGCTGAACTAAAACCCCTC
>NW_019240624.1:0-1753 GCF_002742605.1 Olea europaea var. sylvestris | reverse complement strand
TTTCAGCCATTTTTCGAAAGAATGAGCACTTTTATATTTGGAACGCTTGGATAGTCGACGTACGAAGAATTGAGCGTAAATTTAGCACACGATGTCCGTTTTGGGCCCGTAAGTACTCTTTGGAAATGTAACGACAGTTTTGTATTGAACTCACCACTTCGTTGTGACATTTGAGGGATTTCAACCCTTTTTTGAAAGAATGAGCACTTTTACATTCGGAACGCTTCGATAGTCGGTGTACGAAGTATCGAGCGTAACTTTTGCACACGGTGTCCGTTTTGGGCCCATAAGTATTTTTTGGAAATGTAACGACCATTTTGGATTGAACTCACCACTTCGTCGTGACGTTCGAGGGATTTCAGCCATTTTTCGAAAGAATGAGCACTTTGATATTTGGAACGCTTGGATAGTCGGCGTACGAAGTATCGAACGTAACTTTTGCACACGGTGTCCGTTTTGGGCATATAAGTACTTTTTGGAAATGTAACGACCGATTTGGATTGAACTCACCACTTCATCGTGACGTTCGAGGGATTTCAGCCATTTTTCGAAAGAATGTGCACTTTTATATTTGGAACGCTTGGATAGTCGGCGTACGAAGAATTGAGCGTAAATTTTACACACGGTGTCCGTTTTGGGCCCGTAAGTACTCATTGGAAATGTAACGACAGTTTTGGATTGAACTCACCACTTCGTTGTGACGTTCGAGGGATTTCAAAAATTTTTCGAAAGAATGAGCACTTTTATATTTGGAATGCTTGGATAGTCGGCGTACGAATAATTGAACGTAACTTTTGCACACGGTGTCCGTTTTGGGCCCATAAGTACTTTTTGGAAATATAGCGACCGTTTTGGATTGAACTCACCACTTCGTCGTGACGTTCGAGGGATTTCAGCCATTTTTCGAAAGGATGAGCACTTTTATATTTGGAACGCTTTNCATTTTTCGAAAGAATGAGCACTTTTATATTTGGAACGCTTGGATAGTCGGCGTACGAAGAATTGAGCGTAACTTTTGCACAATATGTCCTTTTTGGGCCCATAAGTACTTTTTGGAAATGTAGCGGCCGTTTTGGATTGAACTCACCACTTCATCGTGACGTTCGAGGGATTTCAGCTATTTTTCGAAAGAATGAGCACTTTTATATTTGGAACACTTGGGTAGTCGGCGTACGAAGTATCGAGCGTAACTTTTGCACAGGGTGTCCGTTTTGGGCACATAAGTATTTTTTGGAAATGTAACGACCGTTTTGGATTGAACTCACCTCTTTGTCGTGACGTTCGAGGGATTTCAGTAATTTTTCGAAAGAATGAGTACTTTTATATTTGGAACGTTTGGATAGTCGGCGTACGAAGAAATGAGCGTAAATTTTGCACACGGTGTCCGTTTTGGGCACGTAAGTACTCTTTGGAAATGTAACGACAGTTTTGGATTGAACTCAGCACTTCGTTGTGACATTCGAGGGATTTCGACCATTTTTTGAAAGAATGAGCGCTTTTATATTTGGAACGCTTGGATAGTCGGCGTACGAAGAATTGAGCGTAAATTTTGCACGCGGTGTCCGTTTTGGGCCCGTAAGTACTCTTTGGAAATGTAGCGACCGTTTTGGATTGATCTCACCACTTCGTCGTGATGTTCGAGGGATTTCAGCCATTTTCGAAAGAATGACCACTTTTATATTTGGAACGCTTGGATAGTCGACGTACGAAGTATCGAACGTAACTTTTGCACACGGTGTCCGTTTTGGGCATA
>NW_019240623.1:0-1753 GCF_002742605.1 Olea europaea var. sylvestris | reverse complement strand
AGGTGGGTTATTGAGGACCATTCTATGTCGTAAAAATTAGTGATTAGTGCACTCTCTTTATCGACTAATAATTTTCAAATAATCAGGAACTTGTGCAAAGTGCCCTCTTGGAAAGTAACACAGGAAGAGATGACAGGATTCTCTATGATAAGCTGGTGAAGAAGTCGGACATTTGAAACAATTGAGAGAGTTTGCTAGGTTTCTTCTTGGTTTCTGACTAGTCCAACTTTTATCTGCATTTTTAGTTTGAATGGAGGACAGAGTTGTGCATGTATTGTACCGAATTATTCTACAGTTTCTTTATCTTGTGGGATGTTGAGTAATGCATACAGAAAACTAGAGTCGGTGCCAATAATCCGACTGCATAAGGGTTATTAGCATCACTTCAATGATTTTCTTCGCACAGCATTTTAATTGGTATTCATAATTAGCCATTCTTGCAATGGCTTGTACTCGAACTTTTGCAAGAGCGGACGATTCCTCGCCTCTCCCTTTTCGGGGAATGGCTGCAATCACAAGCAAGTGATTGAATGAGTGGGGGGCAAAGAACTAACTCCCGAATTCCGGATTCGGAAAGGTTTAAGAATTCCTGATGCCAGGCAATAATCTTTCCCTAATAGCTCTTCCGTGGATATCTTTCCCTATGACGTTTTGGGCTTGAAACTTCTGAATCAACTGGATCAGCTGGACTTTTTTTACTTAAATGATAAGTATCAAAGCGGTAGGAACTAGAATGAGGGCATCCACCGAAGATGGCAGCGGGAAAGACGGGAGCACGAACGAGGTAGCTTATGCTTTTTTTTTTCATCCTCACTACCTGGTTTATTCATAGCGAGTGATTATTGTAGTCATTATACAAGACTAGATATATGCCACATGGGATGATTATGGTAGTAGTTCATTAGGAATATCATTACTCGATCTAAGAACGTTACGTTCCAAACAAGAACTTGATATGGGTGTCAAACAATTTAAATGGAAGTTTCTTACAAATTACCAAATGAAGTGCAAGAAACTGCAAGAAACTAGTCTTGATCCCCAAGTGTTGTCGATAACGTACAGGAGTTTCCTCGCTCATATAAAATTACATTGAAAAAGCGGCAATAATCTCGTACACTCCGGAAAATTTAATGGGAGAAGTTTTAATATAATCTCTCTCATTCACTCCATGTCTAATGTAATTGTATTGAATTTTAATGCACTGAGCAATATAATGGAAGATCTACGCTACGGATGATAAAAAAACGTAATATATGAAAAAGAGACTATCCTCATGGAAGTGATAAAAAAACGTAATATATGAAAAAGAGACTATCCTCATGGAAGTGATGGTGTCGAGACGTGGCTGCTTTTCGACTCTTCGAATATATTATAACTTTCATGTCATGAAAGCAACTGCTTTCAAATGGCATCATATTGCACGAGAATATTAAGTTTAAAAATAGTCCAATATAGAACCCATTTGGCATAACAGTTTTGACCCATTTGACTAATTTTAAGAAAGTATGTTTTTAGTTAGAAGAGCCTTTAGAAAAAGTTGGTCTAAACATAGCTCTCTCCAAAATAGGAAGCTATTTTAAAATTTAGTTTCCAATAAAAAATTAAGACAATTTCCTCTAAAAATTCTTCTACATGAAACAAAAGCAAAAGTCACACCAAGCTGGCCTATAGTATGCTGACACAAGCATATTTACGCCCTTGTTATCAAATTGATTCTACCACATCAGCGCTTCAAAATAGCTAAGCATTATTA
>NW_019240622.1:0-1753 GCF_002742605.1 Olea europaea var. sylvestris | reverse complement strand
AATTTGGCTAAAATCCCAAGGCCCCGGGTCTGTGCCCCGACTTGAATTTCTCAGGCCGTTTCCAATCAACCTGTTAAATTTCGGTAAATTTCGTCACCGTCGCGACAAATGATGAAATTGCCCCAGGTGCGGTTTTTCTTTGTTAATTTTGAGTCCAACACATCTTCAACCTGACCTAATTAATACGGAAATTAATTATTTGGAGGCCTAAATGAAGAAATTTGGCTAAAATCCCGTGATCCTGTGTCTGTGCCCTGAGTCTAATTTTTGGGGTCGTTTCCAATCAACCTGCCAAATTTCAGCCCATTCCGACACCGTCGTGACAAATGACGAAATTGCCCCTGGTGCGGTTTTCTTTCTTAATTTTTTTTCCAACACTTCTTCAACCTGACATAATTAATATGAAAATTAATTATTCGGAGGCCTAAATGAAGGAATTTGGCTAAAATCCCGTGATCCCAGCTCTATGCCCCGACTCCAATTTCTGGGGCCGTTTCCAATTAACCTGCCAAATTTCTGCCCATTTCGACAACGTCACAACAAATCACAAAAATTGTCCCTGGTGCAATTTTTCTTTTTTAATTTTCTGTCCATCACATCTTCAACCTGACATAATTAATACAAAATTAATTATTCGGAGGCCTAAATGAAGGAATTTAGCTAAAATCCCGTGATCCCGGGTTTGTGCCTTGACTCCAATTTTTGGGGCCGTTTCTAACAACCTGCCAAATTTCGGCCCATTCCGACACCGTTGCGACAAATGACGAAATTGCCCCTGGTACGATTTTTCTTTGTTAATTTTCTGTCCAACACATCTTCAACTTGACATAATTAATACGAAAATTAATTATTCGGAGGCCTGAACGAAGGAATTTGGCTAAAATCCCATGATCCCGTGTCTGTGCCCCGACTCCAATTTCTCGAGCTGTTTCCAATCAAGCTGCCAAATTTCGGTAAATTCTAACACCGTCGCGACAAATGACTAAATTGCTCCGCTTGCGATTTTTCATTGCCAAATTTCTGTCCAACACATCTTCAACCGGACATAATTAATACGGAAATTAATTATTCGGAGGCCTAAACGAAGGAATTTGGCTAAGATCTCATGATCCCGGGTCTGTGCCCTGGCTCCAATTTCTCAGGCCGTTTCCAATCAACTTGCCAAATTTCGGTAAATTCCAACACCGTCGTGACAAATGACGAAATTGCCCCGAGTGTGGTTTTTCTTTGTTAATTTTTTGTCCAACACATCTTCAACCTGGCATAATTAATACGAAAATTAATTATTCGAAGGCTTGAACGAATGAATTTGGCTAAGATCCTGGGATCCCGAGTCTGTGCCCCGACTCCAATTTCTCGGACCGTTTCTAATCAACCTCCCAAATTTCGATAAATTCTGACACCGTCGCAACAAATGGCGAAATTACCCCGGGTGCGGTTTTTCTTTGTTAATTTTCTGTCCAACACATCTTCAGGCTAGCATAATTAGTACGGTAATTAATTATTCGGAGGCCTAAACGAAGGAATTTAGCTAAAATCCCGTGATCCCGTGTCTGTGCCCCGAGTCTGATTTCGGGGGCCGTTCCAATCAACTTGCCAAATTTCAGCCCATTCCGACACCATTGCGACAAATGACGAAATTGCCCTTGGTGCGGTTTGCGTTGTTAATTTTATGTCCAACACATCTTCAACCTGACATAATTAACACGAAAATTAATTATTCGGAGGCCTAAATGAAGGAATTTGGCTAAAA
>NW_019240621.1:123897-147524 GCF_002742605.1 Olea europaea var. sylvestris | reverse complement strand
CAATTGCCCACATATCGAGATTATTCCAATTCTACCATTTACAGATTTGATTTAATTAGTTGACATGTGTATCCATACATTCAGTGAACCAATTTTATTGGAAAATAACTAAATGCAATTTAGTTCCTTGTATTTCAAGTGGAACCATAGAAAGAAGCGGCTCTATCAACTACTTTAACGAAGTTCATTATTGTAAAGAGCGTATTTTCTATATGAAGAGCCAGTAATTTACCTTTATTTGACAATGTAATTTGATGGCTCAAGTCTTCCTTTTTTTATTACTTTCCTCTTCTTATACAAGTTGTATTAGTCAATGTGCATTGCAACTTTTAGATTTTTTAAATGCTATGTCAATGTTAAATTTTTTAAATAAAGGAGTTCTATTGATAAAACTAAACTGCATCGTTGTAAAGTAAGTATATACTGATCATTAACGAAAAGACCAATTGATTTTAGGAGACACGTTGATCAATATGTAGATGTTAGACTTTTGATGTGCTTGGTTAGTGGGAGCTATAGGTTTATTAATTTCACTTATTGTTATGTAATAAACAAAGTTATTTTCTTTCCTAGATTCGTGTTATTTTTACAAGTATGCTAATAAATATGTACATGTTGATAATTTTTGTATGGAATTAAGCTACCTGAGCAGACCAAGGATAAAAACACATGCTACCTCAATATATGTCTAACAATCTGTAAAGAAAATTGTACAAGTAGCTTCTCTCTTCTTTATGGTATGATACTGGTGATGTAACGATATACTTTGGAGCTATTATAATTGTTTCTTTCAACAAGCAAATGTTTGTCACCATAGAAAGGTTTAGCTTCCATAGATGATGATGGTTTAAAAACGGATATAGACTTTGCATATAGATCAAAATGTACATGCTATGTCTATACCATTACCGCGCAATAAGGATTTGAAAATACAAACTTGTTTCCTTTACAATTGTTAAAAATATATACCGTCACAAAAATTATACATCTAGGATTTCAAATCATATAATCAAGCTCAATTTCAATACAAAATCAGATAAAACACCATCCACTTGAAAGGCTCAACCCAAGCTAAATCACTATGGTTGCCATCTTGTAATAACCCACAAATGATCGAGAATGGTGGATGCAATTAACCTCAAAAGAAGGAAGAAGAAATGAAGTAATGGTTCATTAAAGTCAAAAGAACGTGTTTCAATCACACCTGCTCTTGTACTCTTCCTTTGCTTCTAGTCCAACCTCCCTTAATCTGCAGCAACCTTTGAAAGGTATTGACATATTACCGTCCTGATTATGTTTAGGGAGTCAGTGTTTTGGATTATATGATTTTGATGTTTTTCCCAACTTGTGGTTAATTGATCTCAAGATATAGAATTGTTTTTAATCTACAAATGATGTTATAAAGACAGAATGTAATGATCAACCACATTTCTTACGAAGTGGGGTTTATGTATTTATATTAAAGGAATATTGATGTAATACATGATAGATAGAACTCTTAGAAATCATGAACTAGGGTTTCTCGAAAAACACCGTCGCCTGAGAGCCAAGTGAGTGACAGGTGTGTCACTCGAGCGACAGGCGGAAGACAATAATTCTATTCTCAACGTTAGAGCATCAGTTTGGCGACATGCTGTCATAATTACGAAGACTCTTTCTCCATGTTCCATATTCGAATCCAAAGACCTCTAGCTCATCTATACAACATTTCAGTAGACTCTTTAATTTTTAACACTCTTTTATAACAATTCTTTTTGTCTAAAAAATAGACAATACAATTGAAACCTAACAAAAATCTTACGTACTATTAAATAAGAGCTTTAACAAGAAATATTTCCAAATGGATTAGTAATTGAATCATACATGCTTCGCTTTGTGATTTTAGACATGTACTTAATGTCTAAGGAGAAAGAAATTTGAATAAGTTTGGGACTTTGCTATACAAATAGGGCTAAGGATGGGATTAAAAAACACGATTTTGCTAGTGGTATATTGGGGTGTGCACCCCACTCACATAAACGAGGGATCCACTCGAATAAAATATCATTTCTTTCTCATAGGTATGGAACTCATGTGAGTAGGGTGTATATCATTCGATACATCTCATTATGTACCACTAAACAAATTCTAAAAAACATGGGGACACTTGACCAATTTAAAAAAAAAATTAAAATTAGAAGAAAGCATGTACTGACACACAGCGTCTATTTCTAAAATCTGTCCAAAATCCCTTTCACATTAGCTTTACTCAAGTTCTTGACCATGCAGTGACATATGCTGAGATAAAGTAAAAGTCAATGAGATATAAACAATAATAAAGAAAAACCAGCACTCCACGATGACTTGGTCTTGTAATTTGTGCACCCATCAATTTGTATTATCGCAATGTAACCACATATTTAAGGCTCTTATTGATTTTTGTTAAAAATCATATTTTTTATAAATTTTAATAAAAATTAATATAATGTAAGTAATGGCTTTCTCTAATTTGGTGATTTAGAATTGTTTATGCAATTAATTGTTGTTTATTATGAATTTAATGTTGCTTTTGATGAAAAATAAAATATGATAATTTCTACAATGATTGGAGATCAATGGTTAATTGATAATTTTGCTGCACATATTGAAAACAATGTACTTGACAATATTGGTAATGATGTAATTATACGATATTTTCAAAGTAAAAAAAGGGGTAGGCTAAAGTTGTAGTATTATGTTAACTTGTTTTCGTAAATGATATATTGTTTTAAAAAAATGCATTTTAATTTTTGACTCCACAATACAAAATGTTTGAATCCACCCCTAGGTAAGAAGAGGTCTTCGTCAACTACAATCTATGAAAATATGTAGAAAATGAAGAGACACGTTGTCGATAATGAACATGGCTAATAAGAATAATAAATAACGAGCTATCTAGCTACTTATCTACGCAACATCCTTGTTCGAAGTCACTGCACTACCTAAAAAATAAAAATAAAAATAAAAATAAAAATGCTTGGAAGTGATTATCCTTTTTTATTAAACTAAAAATGATTTTTCATAACAAAAATCTAAGATAATCGCCCATAATATATTAGGAGGAAAATAGTCCATCTTGAAAATCCTTTGTTGTCTAGCTCGGGTATAATTGAGTTCTTAAGTTTATTTTAATTATTTTTTCAGTATTTGAATTTTTAATTGTTATCAAGTCTAAGTTTAGAAAATTTCTCATTTATGTTATATTTTGTAACTTTATTTTTTTTACTAGAAATCCGAATTATAACACAGAAGTAGAAAAGTGATAAATTTATATATGATTAGGTGATTCCACAAATTTTATTATTCACGCCTTTTTATAATGCACACTAATTAAAATATATTTTTTTCATAATTACACCAAATCTATTTTATTTTTACAAGGATATCACTAATCCCCTTAAAAACTAAAAAGAAAGGAAAAGAAGGTCCTCTATTTTAGGAGTATATATATCCTTAATCCATTCTACTAGACCATGGAAATCCTCAAATTTTGCTCATTTTTTAAATTATACCATCAACTTTATTTCGTCAAATTCTCATCCTTAATGAACCTTCAATTAGTTAGACATGTCTTGTTCTTACGTTGAAATGAAGGATAAATATTTGTTGGAACTTTGGTATTTGTTGTTTATTTTTCATATTTAAAAATATGAAAGGCCAATAGGTCTCTTCACACCCTCCTACTGATTTTTCGGATATAAATTCTCATAAAAATAAGATATATTAATTAAAAAAATGTTGAGGATAACAATGCGAAAAAAAAAAAATTAAGGACATGAGCGTGAAAATGACCAAAATTCGCACAAAAAAATCCCCCATTTCACAAAGATCCATCCCTGACAAAGAATTGGAATTGAAACTTCAAGATCAAGAGGCAAAAAATGAATTCGATTTAATGCAAAATCCGTGGTAGTTATATTTTTTATTATGCCTTATTTTGTGTTGTATGTTAATATGAGTGTAGAGATCAAGGACTAGCGCAAGTAGTAAGATTGAGGTATTATGAAGTCCGTAACTTCAGTTCGAGTCCCATTTAGAAAAGAAATTCAAATATAGATAAATGAGTGGTATTTATGTCATTTTATATAGGACCATCTTAGTAAGTAAGAAATGGTATAAACAACAATCCTATCTGATATAATCAATTTTCAATATATTAATTAATGCTCTTGCAGTTATTTCAAAACCTTGAAAGCTCAAAACACAAAATGCAGCTACTTTTATTCATCATGAATAGTAGTTTTGACACAAAAGGCATTGCAAAAGTAAGGTGCAAGTTCTTTTCCAAATACAACACTACAACCAAATTGCATAAACTAAATTTCAACTTGTTATTTCACTGTTGCAGCTGTAAACATCTTTGAATCAATACTCCATAAATCGCCTATTAATGTCTATAGGTTTGTCTTTGGTTTACCGGCAGCTATTCGTTTCGTGATAGACCGCATTGTCACGAACTCCTCAGCAGCCGAAGGGTGTATTCCGACCTGCAAAAAGTACAGTAAAAAACGTCTTAGAGACAGGTGGATCGTGTAGAATTTCACTATTTTTGTCTTCACAACTTCCAGATACACATTAGTTGCTGCAACCATCTTTATTATAAAGACTTCAAATCATGAATACACAGTGAAGTAATTGATCCTATTTGCCTACTTCAGCAAAGTTCGATAAATGATTTCTCAATGAATCGAACCATATGGAGCCTGTCTTTTGATTGCTACTCAAGTTCAGGAATGTTTCAAGAAATGCACTTTGCGTGAAAACTAAGAAATGGCCTTCGTACACCATTCGTATTAGTTAATGTCCAATGAGGTATTTTATGCTCCTAAAGGACTAATCAAAGCCTTACTCTCCATTGACATGTTCGGTAACATGCATTAATTGGTCCCAGAATCGAACATGACTAGACCACAGAGGTTCGCAAAGAATGGGAAGTAAAATGAAGAGCAACACGAAGTAATAGCTTTGAAAAGTCATTTCTGCTTACCGTGCTATCAAATTGTGCTTTGGTTGCTCCACATTTGAGTGCAATAGCAATGCCCTGTAGAGAACAGCAGAATATTACTACAATACAGATGACACATTCATATCCCAATTCACAGAAAAAGTTGGATGAGTATAGTATGTGAGGCTTGCAATATGGAGGATTCTTGATGCAACATGGAATAATTTTGATAAGAGGGCTAAGCCATAATTGTACGTAGATTTATTCGCAGTCACATGCAAAACATATATTCAAATACCAAACCATGGACTTGAATAGTAATGTAATTGATCCTCAATACATAATTCGAACGTAAAACCAAGCATGATATGAAGTAGATATAAGGAAAGCAGAGACCCCACAATATCAGATATTGACGCTGAAACTTAAACAAGGATTAGTGCTTTCTCATCATTTTCTTGTAAGAGGTCAAAGTATTTATCGTTCCCCAAACGAATTGGATGGAAATGAATCTGACACATGAGCGTAGCAATTTGACAACAAACAAGAAAAGGAACAAGAAAGAAAGGGGGTCCAAAATGAAAATAATTGAAAGCAAAGAAAATCAATTTAGCATATATTTAAAGGTGAATATTACAATGAATAAGCTCTCGACTTATAGAGCAACAAGTTTAAAATCAAAAGAATTTCTAATAAGCTAGAACTTTATCGAATTATCAAAACTAACATAATCTAAGTAATACAAACATATTTTGAAGTAAACTTTATTTTAAAGTAGTAACTAACTTCTATCTCTATCTCTATCTTCATCTTTATCCTATCTCTATCTCCATCTTAATCTCCATATGACTAAGAAAACAATGCAACCATAATCATCAACACGAAAGAGCAACAGGCACTAAATATTGGATTACCAAAAAATATAAATAACTAATACATGTATGTTAGTCATTTTAACTAGAGATTTTATATTTTTGTTGCAGATATTATCTTCTTTTACACATCTCCCAGTGCAATAAGGAACCAATGCAAGCAAATCCTTCATGACCACAAGCCATGTTGATTTTGATATTGGTCTCCCTATTATGACACGTTCTATCGAGAACGCATAACTCTCGTAAATATTAAAACAAATTAGGTGTAGTTAGATCATATTTGCTCGGATCCTATTTTCAAAAGTTTCAATCAGAGCCCAAAAGTTGAGAGGAGATTGTAATACTCAATAGTTTATAACAGTGGGAATGTATCTCCTTGTGTATTCTCTCTGTTATTTTATCACTATCTGTTTCCTTCTGGCTAGCGGTAGTTTAAAGGTGGTTAAGCGAACCGCTTAACCATGAAAAACTCGTGATTTTCTATGAGTTTACAAGGTAGGGTCTTGCTATAAGGTACTAGTGATTCCATTTTTTCCCCTGTACATGGGCTAAGGGGTAAAGGGGGCGGGTACAGTGAAACGGAGTCTAGAAAGTTGTACACTTTTTCTTTATTTTGTTCTTTAAGTTGAATAAACTATCTAATTGAAAGAATTATAGAGTCAAAAGACTCCTGGTAAACCAATCGAATCGAAACAAGGACATTTAATTCAAATGGAGGGAAGCAAGATTAACTGCATTTATTCTGTAGTGAAGAAACTTGCTATGTTCTGCATTCAAGTCATTGCTAAATAACTAATTGCTTTACTTATTCCAGCTCTTATGGTATTGCATATTTGGAAAAGATACATATGAGGCTAGGGCCAGGTCACTCAGCCCGCACATCAAGAGCTTGGCCTGCCCACTTTAGCCTCTATATATGGCCCCTAAAAAATTACATAAATGAGAAGACTAAATCAGCAATCCAATTTTAGACATGACTTGGCTACTGTAAGTAATCTATGCGTGAAGGGGAAATTGTTTTCTTATACTTTCAAATTCAGTTGTTAATTTCTCCTGATTCCCTTATAAAAGATAAAAA
Organism: Olea europaea var. sylvestris; assembly: GCF_002742605.1. Classification (NCBI taxonomy): domain Eukaryota; kingdom Viridiplantae; phylum Streptophyta; class Magnoliopsida; order Lamiales; family Oleaceae; genus Olea; species Olea europaea. The sequence continues at coordinate 140,608 of NW_019240621.1, read as the reverse complement.
TCATTAACATAAACAGAGAAGAGAACCAAGTACATACCTGCATGATCTCAGGTGCATCTGGCCCACACATGGACGCTCCAAGAACTTTATCAGTCTCAGCATCCACGACAAGTTTCATAAATGTCTTTTCTTGCCGTCTATATGATAATACATAATATTGTTAGAGCACTGGCAAAGTGAACCATTAACTGTTACAAAACAAGCAGGCAATATCCTCCCACAATTTTCACCACTCAGCATGAATCGGATCATATGATGAAGTATATTGTCTAAGCAAATAATAAAGCTTCTATATTATCATAACCAGCATGAATTGGCTAACCCTCTAATTAAACATTTCTGGTAATTTGTAATCTCAACATTTTATATCTCCAGAATCTCCAGGTGACAAGGTTTTATTCTCTAGTACAGACCAATGATTACACGACAGTGAAGTTTAACAAGGCCAACCTAAATAACCCAAGCACAGAAAATCATTGTCTAATCAACGTACCCAGAAATGGTGTTCTTCATTGCGTTAAACGTTGATGTGAAAACCAAAATATCACCATTTGCTTGCTCTATAGCCTGTTCTTCACTGAGCCCAACTACAGACAATGGTGGTATACTGTGAAGCAATACACGATACAAGTTATAACATCACCAAAAATTATTAACAATTCAAAAGATGTTTCAATTCAAAAGATATCGTACTAAACTATTAACAAGAACTGAGAACTATATATATTGTAGAATGAGGTTAAACCAAGAACCTGTATTGTCAGATTCGATTGGAGCACAAAGTCTAATTTGCAAGACCAGAAACTAAGTTATAGTCAGGGTCTGTTTGAGCCCAATTTTTTGGGAGAATAGATTTGATTTTTCGGAGAATGTGTGGTTAAATAGTAGGAAAAAGTTTTGGGTATACGTATAAAATTATTTTATTGGATTTGAAATGAGTTTCGTGAAAATTAATTTTCAAACAACGGAGCTCAAGCAGGTGCTCAATTTGAAACATGGTTCACATGTAATGAATGAAGTTGATTTATAAATGGTCAAATTTTCTTGTTCAGCTCATTTTAGCCCTAATAACTCTATTAATACTTTTTCCACCATCAATGTGAGTTTATTATGAATTTGTTTACCTCATGGAATTCATCTTTCTTTGAGTAAACTTTCCAAACTGAGACTAAGAAGTTTTTCATCAGAAAGATACAAGTGTCAGAACATGTACAATTGCAGACTTAGACGTCCTATTTAGAAAACACTGGTGAGAGCTTTCCACAACTAGCCTCTCAGCGAGGCGAGACATAGAGTTTGAAGACGCTAAGCAAATTCCGGGTGAAGAAGAAGAAATGAATACAGGTGAGAGATTTTCGATGAATTGGGGGAAAGTAGACCAGAGTTTGCATAGTAATAAAATTAAAAGTTCGTATTTCCACAAAAAACTTGAATTGCGAATGAAGGTGTTTATGGTGTAGAAGTTGTAATGTAAGTCTTAGACTGACAAAAATATGCATGGCCAAAAATTGCAATTTAAAAGTTCTGAGGATAGATGGTAATACCAGAAGACAGCACAGGGAACATTAGTATGATCAGGTTTCGTAGGTTCTCCGCCAAAAACGGTTTTCTGAGGCAACATCAAATTATTTTAATTAAAAAATCAGCATTTCAAGTTCATTTATAAAAAACAAGCATGTAAATTCATAATTAAAAGTAGGTAGAAACCATACTGCAAAACAGCTCCCTTCCATTAAAGCAACAGGAGTAAGATTCATGCGGTTCGTAACATCACCTATAGCCCATACGGTAGGTAGGTTTGTTCGAGAGTATTCATCAACCTGGAAATGGAGCGAAAAAGATAAGGAAACTAGTACGTGCCTAATACAGCACATAAAATTGTGGCATTTCCTGAACTGACTCCTAGCACTTTCCAACAAGACAAACATGAAAGGCAAAAAAAAATACAATACCATCATACGATGAAAACAAACCTTAACAGCTCCAATCTTATCAAGTTCAACACCTACAGCTTCGAGATTCAATCTTTTTGTGTTGGGGGCCCTACCTGAAACAATCACGAAGACAGTTGCATTTCACAACATGTTGGTACTTGGTAGGAAAGAATGAGCTAAAATTGCGAAATAAACATTTTAATTTTGACTGCTTAAAAATTTTATGACTTCACGTACAATACTACATATATAATTCAGAGCAAAATATCATACAAAGTTTATAATAATAAGAATCAATCTCCCAACTTCTGTATATCACATTACACAAACATAAACCACAGACAAAATTCCATTGATTGTAGAAAGAAGCGTGCGTGCACATCGTCACAGACACAAATCGGATATAAGTGTATTATTTTTCTCCTAAACAGAAAAGAAAACACGCTCATTAAATAGTGGTATTTTAGAAGCACTCTGCCGGTGTCATACCATCATTCTGCAAAATCTGGCAAAACAAGTTCACATGCAATGCCCTCTGGACATAGAAATTAGAAATTCTTTTTCAGAAAATTAATATAATTTCAGAAAATTCTTGTAAGAGTTTTGAATAACCCATACCTAACTATGAATACATGTAACAAAATCACTATGAATTGCTTCTTGAAACAAAGAAGTTATATACAACCCATTGCACCAAAAAGGATATTTTAGATGAAGTGTCTATATTGAATTTGTTTAGCCAACAAAATGTACTTTCAACAATTTAAAATATTGGGGGTGTGGCAAGGATTAATTACTAGTTACAATTTTTTAATCAGAAATGCCAAAAACGAGCTAAATATGTCAGAATGCCAGGATGGAGCTAAATATATGATTTCAATAACAATTTACACTAGCTATTATCATTTCTGATTCAGAAATCGGAGCCCAGTTCAGGATGAATATAACTCACAAACCACTAATTTGCCTCTATGGCATATCAGCAGGCTAAAGTCACTACTTCATAGCCTAATAGGAAATGACTTGAAATTACCAGTAGCAAAGAGTACCACATCAGCCATCAATTCTTCACCATGATCAGTGCAAACTTTTATACCATTTTCTGTCCTCACCAGCTGCATCACCATATCATTGTCCCAATTAGGCTTATAATAAATGGAAATGTCAATAACATCAAATAGAACAAGAAACCAAAAGATCCAATCAGAGAGCACCTCAGTTAAGTTTGTTGTAGGATGCAATTTAATACCCCTGCCTTCTAGATTTTTTGCAACCACTGCTCGCATTTCATCATCAAATCCTCTGAGATGAAAGCTTTTAGATAAGTGATATGTGACTCAACACCGACAGAGAATCAGATATATAATGCAAGAACAGAAAACAAATACCAGGAAAACCAAATCAAAAGGGGAGACAAATACAGGTAACAACATCTATATGTCTACAGAATGAATATAGTAATTTGTTCTTTTTCGTTTTAAATGAGCTCTCCAGTAAAATTGTCAAGTATATGATCAAAGATGCCTTTAGATTTTATACATTGTGGTCACTTTAATATTGGAATGACATCATATGGTTTTTCCCATATAACCATCATAGAAACATATATTTATATACCGTACGATTCATTTCAAGAAATGACTACTACATATCCAGAGATAAGATCAACCACGTGATATTTATAACCTTAAAGGGAGTTCCTTTCTGAAAAATAAATCAACTGTTGCACCCATCCCACGCCATATTGAAGCAAACTCAACAGCAATGTACCTATTAAAAAGAGCACAAGTCATTCTCAATTAAATTTTAGGTAATTGGTTATATTTCAAGACAGGTCATTTGAACTTCTAAGCATGCTAAAATGATCACATAGTACAAAAGGTGAAGAGGTAGCATACCCCGCCCCAAATACAACAGCTCGCTTAGGTAACTCTTCTAAGCTCAATGCCTCATCAGATGTTATAGCCAATTCCTAAATGTGAACCATGAAAACATATGTACATCAGCATACATTACAGATAATGAGAGAAGTATAGATAAATATATCAAAAAAGAAACTAGATAAGAACAATATTATGATTTATTTTCTCTGGGGGCGTGATCTAGGCATGGTACATGTTAAAATAAAGACTTTGCAGTCAAGTTTCATTGCGTTTGTGTTGCTGAAGAAGAAGAAGAAGACAATTAGGAAGAGAAGAAAAAAATTAAGACTTTAAAACGCATCTCACATTAAAAGTAAAGACTTCTCCCACTTGAAAAAGGAATATGATCGAACGTGAAAATTACTAGCTAATAAATTCTAAAACCAATCATAAATTGGTGGGACTTCAAATAAAACTTAAATAATATAAAATCCTAAATCAAAGTTTGAAGGATCAAAGTTACAGCAAAATTGAAATATTGGAAAACACCCTCAATTCTTAAACTGAATGAAAGGTGAGAAAATTTGAGGATAAGACTCCAAAATCACCATAGAAACTTTCCCCTTGATCACAGATCTTCGTAGCAAGTGTACAATACCTAGGCTTCCAAATTCAAAAGTTGCGGTCCGTCCAACCAATTAATTGTGTTTACATGAGGAGCAGGAGTGTGAAAATAACAGAGAGACTATAATGAAGTTCACAAGAAATGAATTGGGAAACAAAAAATCTAGGGTCCAGTTACCAACCAAATGAGCCTTATTGATCAACTCCATGGACATAAGTCACAGCCAAACTAAATGTAGCTAGTCTGTCACATTGAACCATATATACGTACCTGCCCTGGGATAGCTACACGTTGAGCCCTACTTCCCGTTGCAATCAGAATGTTTTTTGCTGAATAGCTAATCTTGGTGCCATCCAATTGGACCACTTCAACTTCATTAGGACCAACAACTCTTCCCTCTCCTTCAAATAGTTTAACTCCCGCATTTGCAAGTAATCGCTTATAGATACCAGTCAATCTGACTATTTCCTCTGTCTATAAATTTCCAAAAGTATTTGGTTACACAGTATGACTAAAAAAGGGCAAACCAAAGGCAAAAAGTATGGAAAAATCATATAGGAAAAATAATATGCAAGATTTGATCCTAAATGCAAGTAATCACCACTGAACTATGTCTTGAAAAAAGCAATTCATCATCCAACAATTAAATAAGAAGCAAACAATTCAAAGCCTTATACTTTGCATATCTATTAACTACTGAAAAAAAAAAAAAAAAAAAACCCTCTGCGGACACTGACATAGAAAATCAATAAACATGATTACTAAAAGTGTATATCCTTACTAAACAAAAAAAATTTAATACATTCAACTGACCTTTTTCTGCAAAAGTTTCTTCCAATCGAAATCAATTCTCTCATTCAGTTCCCACCCATAACTCCTCGCGTCCTGCAAAACCAGGCATAAAATGTCCAAACTTATCCTCAAGATGAAAGGTAATTAGTAATGATCTTTGCAACCCATTTAAAACAAATTTGCTGCAAATAAAGATAGAAAGGGAAAAAAAAAGGATCAAATAGCACCTGCAGTTCAGGCCCAAAGGAAGCACCATAGACCAAAATCTTTTTGGGAACACAACCACGAATTACACACCTGAAACATCAACAATAGTCTTAGTTTCATATTTTATCTACTTTACTCCGAACTTTCCATCTTAAGCATTGAAACTTGTAAGAAAAAAAGGATCCACAATCAATGAACATTCAGACAGTACCCATCAAAGAAAAAGCCATGCATCACATGTTTCACCACTGCAAATTATGGATTAGTCTAACAATGGATGCACAACAAAACTCCTCTGTGTTTGACACCTGTTAAATTTTTAAACCATGAAAATTGGAATAATATTGGAATATGCATAGAAATAAATTTCTTAATGGTTCAAAACACTATAATTTTTGCTTCCTAAGAACCACCCCAGCCGATTGCAGTTACAGTCCTTCTATACAGATGGATCCATGACAATTACATTTGACATATAGATGTTAGAACCATGAAATCAGAATGGTGCTGGAGTGTGTATAAAAAATTCAGTAACAGTTCAAAAGATATAATCAATCCCAACTGCATCAAAGTTACAGTAGTCACATGATGTCATCTTGAAGAGGATGGGCTGTCTTTTAGAGAAAAATGAGAAATTATAAATTGTATTAAAATGAAGGACCATAAGACACTCCTAGGATATTGGATTCTTTGGAATAAATAAAATGAGAAAAAACCCTTATTAGGCTTCCCGTCATATATTTCTAACTGTCACAAGTTTAATAATGTACAACACAGAACATTCTAAAGAAAGAAAAGCAGACTCATATCTGAATGAAATACATTCCAAATAAACCATCAAGTCCAGAGAAATCGCATCTCTAGACAAGCCAACAGTTCTTCAATTGACAGTAGCTGCAGTATCATGTTCAATTCCTTGTGAAAAAATACAAATTGGGAAAGAGAAGATCCCACATTAACTTTGCAGATAGAAAAATCAGTGATCGACTTAAAGCCCTCCTGCAAGTAATTTTCTGGATTGTAAGTCCAGGCAATTGCAGACAGTATGCACAAGTATTGTGTAAGTTCTTCATTGATCAACACTAAAAGGGAATAATACAAACTGTTGCTGCAGGTTCAGAAAAACTGTACAGGTAAAACCATGAAATTTAATAGCAGTTAAAATAAAATAGTTCAGCAGTAAGAAAGTTCAGGAGAATAAAGCATAATGTAAACGAGACCAGGCATCACTAATGAACTAACTGAGGTTTCAATTTCAACAGACTTACGTTCCGCCAACTCCTCCAATAACTTCAGAGCTTATAGGATGAAATGGGAGCTCACAGATCCCAACCTGGTAACATATTCAAACTTGTTAAGCCTAAACTTGATAATTCAGTTATTCTGTAATTGTTTTCAGTCATTTATATACTTGAACAATGCATACAGATGTGAATAAGAGATGGAATTATAACAACTTACACGAATATGTAATAACTTAGAGTAGCCGTTTCTTATATTCATACCTTAGCTCCATACTGTGCTGAAAATCGCGAGGCACGGACTCCACCACTACCGGCTCCAATCACAAACAAATCAAAGTCATAGTGAGTCTCCTCTCCATTGGGATTGCCTAGCTTCCCATCAATAAGCATCTTCCTTGCCATAATGATAATACTACACATATAAAAAAATCCACAGACAAGCAGTAAGAGATCAGCATATGATAACAAGCTCTTTCACAGCCTAGAAAATCGGAAGAAAATAAAACAAAGACCCGATCTAAAGTAAATCGACGTTAACTAATTGCACAGTTTTATAAGCACAAAGTTGATGATTTTGGATTTTCAGAACTGTCAATTCATTATTCACTAGAAGTTTATGAAAGTGTAGAAGATCACAAATTTCCGCATAAAAGGAAATATGAACAACCAATGTAATAGTCTCCTCTTTCCCTTTTTCTCTCGAAGATAGCCTGAACTCAGGAAAGAGAAAATAAAAAATAAAAGATTGAACTTCAGACAGAATAATTGAAAAACAGGCTAAAAATAGATTACTTGAGTAGAAATTGAAGAAAATGAGATAATAGCTTTTGACAAAAAATAATCAATAAACAAGCAAAAAAAGATTACCTAGCTAGAAATTTGAAAAAGAAAAATGAAAAAGAGATTACGGCTTTTCACAAAAATAATCAATAAACAAGATAAAACCAGATGACTTGATAAAAAAATTCTGGGTTTTTCTCTTCCTTTGTGAACGTCAATTGTTTTTTCTTCCCAAATAAGATGCTTTTAAATGAAATTTAAAAGTGATTAGGAATAAAACACCTTTATTTATTCTTTTTTCAATTTGATCGGGTAGGTGTCTAAATTGAATTTGAGTGCTTGATGCAGAAGATCGCCACGATCAATACTCTGAATGGTGTGATATACCTTTTATGCATGTACAGTTGTGGTTGTAGTCTCGTAGAAGAGAGAGAAAGAGGGAGAGCCGGTTTCTTGTTTCGCAGTTGACCAGGTTACTATAGGAAGATGGCAGACTGCAACTAGAATACGTTTTCATTATTATTATTATAAATTATTTATAAAAAGTTAATCTTCATTTTCAATTATACAATTAACAATTCAATGAATCCACAAATTTATCACTCTCTACTGTACTTGGCTTTAAGAGTCTGTTTGGGAATGATTTTTTCCTCCAAAAAATTGATTTTTTTACCGTTATTTTATTATTCCAACTGTCATATTAGACTTCTTCTCTCACAGATAGATTCCACTTTTCTTCTAACGATCAAAAAATCAATTCTCAAAATCACTCTCAAACAGGTTATAAATGACAAACGGGACTAATCCCTGTATAATCATACTTGGTGTATACTTTTATGTACACTTTAATGTAAAGTGTACACCAAGTTTGATGGGGAAAACCGCCATTTGTCAATTAAAAAAAAAATTCTGCTCACGCGTTCTTGGAAAATAAAATAAATGTCAAGAACGATGTAAAAGGGGAATGTACAGGCAGCAAAATCCATCCCTTTGACCCACATCTATCAAAACTTAACACACCATCATTTCTATCTATATAAAAAGTTATGCTATGTATACAATTATTTTTTGCAACATCACAGTTATCCATTCTAAAAGTTGTTTTCCACATCAAAAAGCTCGAATTTTGACAACATGTGGTTGTCAATCATATTTGTACAACTAACTTTCTGGTTCTATAAATTAAACCGTTTATAAATTCTTCCGAAATGAAGGCTTGTATAAAACTAAGCTCATGTTCGAATTTCATTTTTTTCGAAACTTATTTTTCCTAAAACCCATTTTAAGCAGGGGCAGACCCAAGGGGGGTCCTGGGTTCAACCATTCAGCTGACATTCCAGCCCTTTTTTTTTTTTCTTTTTGTGTGGATAAAGTCCTGTTTGATATCAATTGAAATCTAACTTTTAATATAAATCAAAGTTAACAATTAATTTTAATAAGTATTTCATAGAATTCTTAACTCTTATCAAAATTTACTAAGAATCTGATTTTAATTCCCATCAAATAGGGGTAAAATCACAATAAATTTGGATTTTTTTCTCTTTTCTCTCATTCTATCTTACTTTATTCATCACGCCTTTTACCAAAACCTTAACCATTCTAATTTTTTAAAATTTTTTTATAATTTTTCTACAAATTTTTACTTTGCAATCAAATTTTCAATTAATTAGAATTTCAAATTGCATTTTCTTCTATCCTATTTGTGCATATAGAATGTGTATGAACTGATTACATTCAATTTAAGTTATATTTAAGGATTTATGTTTATTGATTGATTAATATTAGTAATATGTTTTTCCTTTCGATTATTTGAATTTTTTAGACGTAAGATATGAGCAAAGTATTAATAAAGTGACTGTTAGAAATCAAATTGATGAAAAATATGAGCAAAATATTAATGAAAAAATGTTTTTTAAATATAAATCTGCATTTTTTTGGATCAAGTATGAATCATTTAAAAATCAAGAACAAAGCATTTGATTTGTATAGAGTTTGATTGTGCTCCCTAATCCAAAATGTTTGCGTCTGCCCCTGATTTTAATCACATAATTTTTTATAAAATAAATTTACACGTAAATTGTTTTTTCATTTTTTAATCACACACTCTCCAAAAAAATCACTATATTGGAACCTATTTTCATCTGAAAATAGGGTTCAAATAATAACCTATTTTTGCCCCTGTTTGGTCCTTATTCTCTTTTTCATTTTTTTTCTCTCTTTTATTTTCAACTACACAACCTTCCATAAAATAATATTACATGCAAATAAAAAACTTTTTATTCTTTTTCAAAAACACATTTTTAAAAAAAACACTATTCCAACTATTAAAATTTGGAAAGAATGGGAGCCAATTCTTATTTCAAGTAAGTCTTGCAAACGAGTAAGGAAGTCCTTGTTTGACTTTCTTTATATTAAAACTCTTTGTCTAACAGGGCCTGTGAACATGCAGCATGGTTCCGATAGGTATGGGATGTCTGGATGGAACAACAAAATTGTCCAAATGAAGAAAAATTATTTTTTTTTTCTCACCACTAAACAAAATTCTTTTTTTCATACTCATTTTCAATTACTCATTGTCATAATAAAATATTTTGCACATAAATCCAATTTTTCAACTTTTTAAACATACACTTCTCAAAAAATTCACTATTTCATAACTCATTTTCTTTAATAAAAAATAATAATAATTTTAATTTTTGCCAAACAGGAGCTAAACAACATAATTTGTTACTCCTCATAAATAGAGCTCCCAATAAAAGCCACATAAAGGTACTACACGCAAACATCTTACAGTCAACCAAGTCAAGATAAAGAAAAGGCAAGAGTTGCTCTATAGTCAAAGCACTATTCCCACCCAAGGTTCTTTTGCCGAGGCATTTCCTCCAAAAGCCGCATCTCTTCACATTCGAAGCTCTCCCTCTTATAGTTGAAGCACTAACTGCCTTAAGGCGAGTCTGATGAGTATCTTTAGGAATGATTGATATAACATTTGTACTAATAAGTATCAGACATATCAATTTAGGAGTGTAGGACGGCTAACCTCTTGTCAATGTATGATAGAGTGATGTGAAATTTTGGTTAATTAGATAGAGCCACGTGGATCTTATTAAAGGGTGACCATGTCAGCCTGAATTCTATAAATAGCAACTCTTGTAATATTGTAGTGGATGAAAAAAATAATATGCTAAACTCTACACACTTTACATAACTTTTTTGCTCGTCCCTTGAGGTGGAGTTTGAATTCATTCCACTTTGGTATTATTTACGCTTTATCTTTGTTTAACAATCATCATTATCGCATCGTCAATGCCCGAATATTTTCGTCTCATGTCACAGAGCATCTCTCACGTCCATTACCGCTACAACCCTACGATTGAGTCTCCGTTCCAAACATGCTAGAATTTGCTAGCATGGACGCGAGTGAGCTCAACATCTATTGGTGCATTTTTTAGGATCAACATAAATTAAAAAAAAGTAGAAGTTGGAGCAACCTAAAGGAGATCTCAACACACAATTTCCAGCTGAACTCCATTAAAATAACACCCGACTGATGCATCAGAATACTGGAGCTTCAGTCAATTTGAACATAAAGCTAAAACTCAATATGAAAACATAATGCTGGTATAAAAGTATAGTTCAATTTATTTTTCAAGCCACTTGGTTTAAAATCTGAAGAAGTTGCAATACCAATTTAGATGACTGAATTCAAAAATCTCAGCCGTTGGAGAGAAGACTAACTTGATTCAAAAGTAGAATATAACAAGCTGAATTATACCTTCTATACGACGCATTATAATTAAGCATTAGATACATGTAAATAAAACTTGAATAATCAGACATGAAAGCCATTCCTTCAGAATATATATTCTGATCAATCTAGTCATCCATGAAAATACCCTATTCAGTATTACACCAGTCATTTTCTTTCCATTAATTACAGGCTGGCCAAAACACCATGTTCGAAAATTAAATGATAGAATGTAGCTAGAACAACTTTGGCATACTTCAGAGGAAAAGGCAAAGTAATTAGTTCCACTCAAGACCCCCAAGTGTGATGGAGCCCATTCCTTCCCACACTTCATTGCACCCGACTTCTTCGTTGTCAACACCTTCCATATTGGAGTCCCACCAACCACCACCATTTGCATCTGTTCAAAAGTGAAGGAAAATCAAAAAAAAATTATATGTTTCTCAACAAATTTAGAGCCAAAAGTGGGCACGAATATCAAGGAACACAAATATGTAATGGACTTATATTAATAACCATCATCTCTAATCTTATTGCATCTAAAGATACCGGACTTACAATGATTGAAGAGAGGTCTATGTTCTTCCTTCCTCGAAAAAGTTTTCCTTTTTCCTCTTTGTGATGGCTTTGAATCGTCTCCAAGAACTGCAATTCGTTTTCTTGCAGATGGCTCATCATCATGGCCTTGTAATTCATATGGAAAGAAAAGAGTAACTTGAAATACTGTATGAGAGAATACTTATTCATTCTTAACATTATTGAAAAGAAATAGATGCCTTTACCTGAACTCATCTACTACCCATGCAAAACATAGATAAAGTATAAATTCATTTTGTGGAGAACTTTAATAACAAAAGGAAATCCAAATTCACAAAGATCTGAAGTTAAAATGGAATAGAGTTGTGTTATAAATCATGGTTTCAAGTTTTATTGCCTCTATGGATAGCAAACTTACAATAATTGAAGACAGGTTTAAGTTCGTCCATGCTAGAAATTTTCTTCTTTTTTCCTCTTGATGGTGCCTTTGAATCTTCTCCAAGAATTATCAAACGCTTTCTTGCAGATGGCTCATCTTCATGGCCTTGTAAGTTTGATGGTAAAAAAAGAGTTTCTTTAAATGCTATATGAGAAAACACTATTTCTCAACATGACTGAAAGTGAACACAAGCTCTGACATGATATCATCTGCTACACACACATTAACACTAAATACATACATGGACTTCGTATCTTTATCCTTTCCCTCGAGAATCATTACCAAAGGAAACCATTTAGTCAATAGTAGAAGAAAAAGTTTAAATGTATCTTCTTAAAATGGCAAACAATGACACAAGCTGCATCTGGGTGGAAAACTCTATCCAATATGAGTTTGGGGTTTCTTATGGTAATCAGACATGTTTGATGATTCTCTCTGTCAACTAACTGAAAACTTTTACAAATAGAAAACTTTTACAAATAGACAGGCAAACAAATGACACTGAGAGGCCTATACTTGTAGTAATTTTTGGTTTTACAAATAAGTTTAATCAGGCTAACTGCTAGCTGAGAAATACGCTAGACAACAAATTGAATTTCAATTAAATGAATAAATTAAGTAATTATCAGAAGCAACTACAATTATACGGAAACAACAAGAGCTAACTAAGAAGAAATGACAAACCTTCAGACTGATTTTTTCTTTTCCTTGTTTGTTGTAGTTCATCTGTTTCAATAGTTCCCATCTCGTTATTACCACAAGAATCTGTGTTATCTTTTTTAAATTTCTCAACATGCTTGAACATTTCAAAAACACCGTCTAGAGAACAATTCACATTTGCATCTCCTCTTTGCTTACTGCCACTTTCTCCTTCAGCACACCTTTTCAATTCTTCACGACTTAGTGGCGACACAAATGGCCTCTGCTTCCCCTGCCAAGGATGATATGTTGTTCCTCTTAAGCATCTAAACGCACACATTACAAATCATCTAAAAGATGAAATTGAAATAAAGAGAAAAGTTCAAGCACTCATTGTCTTCTCAAAAGAAAGTACATCTTTGGAAAAATCTACCTAATTCAACTATAGTTGGATTTTCTAATCTGATTATCAAAGCTGCAAATGCAACGGATTCCAACATTTTCTTGAAAAGCTTACAAAGTTAGGATGCTACCTTCAAAGATTATATGACATTTATCTACATCCAAGAAAAAATGTACAAGGGTAAAGCTGAACTTAGCCTTTGTTTGATTCACATTATTTCCAAAATACATTTTCCTCCACCTGCTTTTAATCACACATTCTTCAATAAAATAATATTACACATGAATTCAAAACATTTTCTTATTTTTTAACCACACATTCTCTATCAATCTACTATTCTAAGATGCATACTTAGCCAAAAATGGGGCTCCATTGTTCTCTTCTTTCTAATGCAAGTTTTTTTTTCCCTCGATTTTTAGGAGCTAAAATCATATGTTATAAGATTCAAACAATAACTAGCAGTACATGATCCTGTTATACACGAACCCAATATGCTCTCTTTCTTTTCCCTTTTCAAGGATTCTTTGTTATTGTGAGCCAAAATTATATTAAAGATTAACAGAATTCAGAAAAGATAACAGCAAAACTGCACCGGTACTTCCCATTTTCCATAGATTAAAGTAAAAAATTCCCAATATTGGAATCAACCAACATAGCACCCGAATAATACACCCATTTACATTCTCATTTTCTTATTAATGCATAAATACTCTTGAAAAACTGCTTAAATAGTACCTGAACTGATGTGGGCAGTACTGAACTTTTGTGCAACTTTTGATTGAGAAAATCAGATAGTGAAACTCGAGAACACGTTTGATTGGGAGCTTTAATTTCAACATTCTTCTTAAAATCACCGACTCTGAAAAATGCACAAAAAGAAAATAGCAAAACAAAAACCCAGATACTAGGAACAAGGAAAAATGAAAAATTCGCCACAATTTGACTTGTTTTGGAGTAATTTACCGATTTGAAGTGCGGAAAAGGAAGGTTGAGGCAATAGAGCGTTGGCCCGGTGGGCGAACTGACGATTGTTGTGACTTCATCTCTCTAATTGGAGTTTTCCTTTGCGTTTTCTCTGCCTGAGACTGAAATTTCTTTTGAAATTGAAATAAGGGCGCCAGCTTTTGCATCTAATTGGCGCCAGAATAAGTACAAGTTTTGAAAATGTTCCTTAGTACTTATCGAACCTTTGAACTTTGTGATGATAACGTCCCAAATCTTTCATTTGAAGTATCCCAGTCCCTAACCTAAGAATTGTTTGTTAGTATAGTCCTTTTCTGATGGAAAAGTCGATTTGACCATTAAATGGTCAAATTTTTATTTTGATTTAATAAAATTTAAAAAAAGGACAAAAAATTCATTTTTGTGCTAACTTGGAAATATGAATAAAATATTTTGAGTAGTTTTACTCTCACATCTGGATAGTCTTGAAACCAGATTTGGACCAATCAGATTCGTTTGTACAATTTTTATTTTTTATTTTGTTTGGTGATTTAGGAGGTGTAGATTGTTGCAATGGTGATGGTTCTTAATGAGTGACAATTGATTTTTATGGTGATCTTTAATGGGCATCGACGGTGAAGGTGATAGCGACAGTACAGATTAATTTGTTTTAATGGTGATTTAGGATTTAAATGAGGGGGTTCAATTTTTATAATCATACAAAATAATGAAATATATTATTTTGTTTTGTATATGTGATCGATAATACTTTAATATACAAGTCGTCAGTGAGGGCACATTATACTTTTTTGAATAATGTTATTCAGTATAATTGGTGTTTAACATCGATTTAGATGATAGCATTCGTATCATTAAGTTATAGGTTCAATTAAATATGGTGATTTATGATTCATTTATTGTGACATGCTGACACCTAAAATTAGCATTCAACACCACTGGTGTTAAATAACATTATTCTATATATATAATTTATGTTTTTAGATTAAAGCTCTTTTTAATTTAGTTAAAAATCAGATTTTTAGTATATTTTGATAAAAGTTGATGAATTATACGACAAAAAAATTAATAAAATTATAAATCTCATCAAATGTGTGGTTAAAATTGAATTTTAGAAAACGACACATGTCAAGATCGAGTTCAAGTTCGAGTTCCCCGTTACTCTTAGTAAAAAAATTGGAAACCTCACTGTCTGAACACGTAACATGTGTATTTTAAGAATATTGGTCCACCAAAACATCGATTTCAGACAGTCATTAATTTAATGAATTTGGAAGACGTCCAAGTCGAGAAAAGCACTGTCGGCCTTATTTAATTAATTTTAGCCAGTCATTAATTAATTTAATCTATGCACTAATCAGCCATTTTACTTTAATTTAATCCTGCAATCTAATCTTAGGCTGCTTTTTATTTGCTTGGCTAAAACATCATTACTGGTTTAGCAAATCTATGGAAAATACGAATCAGAGTTTGAAGAAGGGGAGGCTTCTTGTGGTCCCTTAATTGTTCAGAATAATATGTAGTATAATCAATTTACTTTGCACAAACTTGTATTAAAAATAACAATTTGATAAGTGAAAAATTGAATAGATTTTCAATTTACTCAACGAAGGAAAATAAAGCATAAATTAATATGATCGATACAAGAATTCGACTCTTTTTTCTAAGATGATAATAAGACCCCACGCTGGTGTGACGTTCTTTCGACACTCGTCTAGCAAAATATAACAATCTCGATTTATAATAGTACCGCTCTAAATTATAAGACTTAATGAACATATTAATGTTTTGATCTCTCTAAACCTGAAGAGGTCTAAAATATATATAGATAATAATAATAATAATAATCGGGATCAAATGCAAAAGACGGAATAGTGAAAGAAAGAAAGGAATATTATTTTCGTAGGAGAGAATTGAAAGGAATAAAACCCAATGTATAGGGGTCAATTTATAGAAGTTAAAAAGGTGTTTCCAAAGACACAATTAATGAAAGTTGTGTTTGAACAGACAAAACAACTGCTTGGATAGATAGGTTTGAACAGTCAAATCGTCACGTCTAAAAGACGTCACGTGGTACGTACAAAAAAAATTTGGAGAGATAAATAAATAATATAATTAAAATATTATTTTATCAAAAAACATATATACATATATTGGACATAATACAAGCCAAGGCTCAGGGTCTGTAACCCATGCCCGGCCACGGACAAGTGGCAGCACGTGCATGGGCTTTAGCCTAATCTGGTAACATGTATGTCATCTTCCCTTCAAAGATTATTGTTATTTCTTGGAATCCAAACTCTAACCCTTATTTCGTCGAGATTAAAATCAGATTTTTAATAAATTATAATTAACGTTGATAAAATATGTGGTTGAAAAGTTGTAGTACCTATAAAATATATGATTAAAATAAATTGTTGATTTTAACTTAAATTAAAATCTAGCCCCCGTTTCTTTTTCATTATTTCCCCTTTAAAATGAAAATTATGACCGTTATCCATCACATAAAGTCACTAAATTTGAATTTCTATTTCTTGTGTG
>NW_019240621.1:92042-111015 GCF_002742605.1 Olea europaea var. sylvestris | reverse complement strand
TTTATTTTAGTATGACTAGCTAGACCTGAATAATTATGTAATGTGTAATATAACCTGCATTTTAATTTTAATAAGTGATTCAGGTCTATTAAATGGTGAAGAACAACATAGATAGCTGGCAAGTGATCTGTCCATACAGTCACGAGCTCAAATGATATCAGCATCCAATAGAGATCCAACAATGAGAGAAGAATCTAGAAGCAAAGAAGTCTAGAAGCTTTGGATTACCAGCATTCTGTTATGCACATGCCTTTGCCATCGTTTCTGTTTTTTGATTGTAACAATTTCTTATTTTTTCTTTTTCTTTTTTTTTTCTTTCTCTTATACAACATTGTAAAGTTGTATATATATACGTTGCAAAACTCTTTAGAAAACAAGCAAGAAAATACACAAAAATTATTCTGCAAACATCTTCTTATTTGTTTTCATTTTCTTCTCATTTCCTATAGATTTTGTATTTTAAAGAGGTGAATTTTTATTTTAGGGAGTTCGACTTTAGAAGGTATGTGCAAGCATAATTTTAGGAAGTTAATTAAACATAATGTATATACTTGACTTTTGAATTTTGAAACTTAATATCTTGAAATTGATTTGGTGCATACTTATATGTGAGATATGATTTTTTTTTTGTCCAATTAAAAAATCATGGCTAGGTGAAATGTCCACGTATTAAAACCCAACCATATCCCTCTAAAACCTAACTCAAATTTGGACCAAACCCAACACAAATCTATAACAAAGCACAACCCAAACTCAAATCCTTCAAAATCCAACTAAAATTCAAACGCATCAAAACCTAACCCTACCAATTCGAACCTAAACTAAATCTATTAAAACCCAATCCGTATCCCCCACCCCACCCCCACCCCAAAATATAAATAAAAAAACCACCAAACTCAAATTCGAACCAATCCAACACAAATCCATACGAAAGCCCAACCCCAACTCAAACCCATCAAAACACAACCCAAATTCAACTCCAAGCCTAATTCCAAACCCAACCCTGCACCCAACACAAACTCAAACCCAAATCTAATAAAACCCAACCCAATATTCCTCCAAACCCAACTCAAATTCAGACCCAACCCAAGCACATTCCAAACCCAAATCCATGAAAACCCAACTCTTATTTAAACCCAAGTTCAAATTCAACCCTAAGCCCAGTTCCAAACCTAACCTAACCCACTTAAAAACGAACCCAGATAAATTAAACCGCAAACTATATCATCCAAAACCCAAATCAAATTTGGACCTAACCCAACACAATCCTATACTTAAGCCCAACCCAAAACTAAAATCCATTAAAATTCAACTCAAATGAAAACCCAAAATCAAATTCAAACCCTACCCCCAATTGAATCCACAAGCCTAATTATAACCCTAGCCAATTCAACTCAAACCCAACTCAACTTTGGACCAAACCCAACCCAAATCCATACCAAAGTTCAACCCAAACCCAAATCCATCAAAATGGACCTAAAATTCAAGTACAAACCCATTAAAACTTACCCAACCCAATTCAAACCAAAACTAAATCTATTAAAATCCGACCCATATCCTTTTAAAACCAAACTCAAATTCGGACCAATCTAACACAAATCCATACCAAAGCGAAACCCAACTTAAATCCATCCAAACCCAACTCAAATTCAAACTCAACCAAACCCAAATCCATCAAAATCCAACTAAAATTCAAGTTCACATTCAAATTCGAACACATCAAAATTTAACCCAACCCAGTTCAAACCAAAACTAAATCTCTTAAGAACCCAACCCATATCCCTCTAACTAAGGGTGTCAATTTGGCTTGCTAACTCGAGCGGCCTGTGGTTTGGCCAGGGAGAAGCTCGAGCCGAGTTGAGACACATGGGCAATTTTTGGCCGGTTCAAGAAAAAAAATCCACAAAACTTCAAAAAAAAATATTAAATCATCTTAAGACAGCTTCGCACCCACTACCTGCAATAGCTACCTTAAAAGGTAGCTATAATTATAATAATCATAATAATAAAAAAACTCGGTTCTACTCGGGTGGGTTAAAAAAGCCCGAGCCATTTTTATTAGAGTGGAGCCCGAGGTTCGAGCTTCGGTTCGACTCGTTGACATTCCTACCTCCAATATCCAACCCAAATTCAGCTCCAAGTCTAATCCCCTATCCCACCCAATTCACACTCAAACACATATCCCTCCAAAACCAAACTCAAATTGGATCCAGCCTAACACAAATCCATTCCCAAGGCCAACCTAAATCCAAATCCATCAAAACCATAGTTCAAATTCAAACCCATAATACACAAGTACACAACCCAGCGAAAAATTCATATCTAAGCCCAATTCCAAACATAAAGCAACACCCAAACTCATTAAAACTCGAGCATGGCCACCAAACCAACTCAAAACCTAGGAGTTTGTGGCTTTGTCCACGCCTATAGAAAGAAAAAGAAAAGAGCTAAATGGAAATCAATTAACTGAAAGGGAGGAGATTTTTCCCTTGCTTAAAGATGTATTCTATCATAAGTCATTCTTGCCAATCTTCTAAACTCCTAAGCACACGACTCAGCTTCTACAACTTCTTGATTTATTTACAAATCTCATCTACTTATCTAGTTTTCCTTGCTTAAACTTGTACAGTTATTTTTTAGATCTCCAAATCTTTATCTTTGAAATTACTTCTGCCATGTCAAGAGAGCATCGAATAATGGTTATTTTCTCAAAAATATATTACCTGCCTATCGGTAACTAAGCAAGTTCTCCATAGTTTATCCAATCATGCTTCATTAAAGAATTGAAAACCTGACCATAACATAATGAATATTTTTAACAACAAAAAATGTCTTGGTGTTTATCTAAATAGGTCACCTCGTATCATATGAGGGCCTACTTCAAAGTAGTCAAAAGAGATTATTTGTCAAGAAGTCAAAAAGTCAATGCTTGAAGTTAGATAATAGGGCCATCTTGGCGGGTCCCAAAGAGTCGTCATGAGAAAACATCATCATGATTCAAGTGAAAGAATATCTCTCTATGATGTGTGCACCACCCCTTATAACCAACCAGAAGCAAGAAGGTGTCCTCCACTTGACCTTAGCACCGCCAATCGTTACTAGAAAATCATTGATGACCTAAGTTGCAGGCTACGATTTAGATGTTATGATTGTCCAAGCTCTTATCGCCGAACTCACTTACCAATGAAAACCCTTCAAAATAGGACGATAACACGCATCACTAGGTCCAACGTTTTAGCTTGACAAGTGTTGCAAACTCTAATTCTGTAATTTATATGAAGAGGGAAAGGTCCAACGAAATGGACCGAGCTTATTAAATCCTCTGTAACACTCGAATAAGCAAACTTTTCAGCAAATAAACTAGCTTTTTCTTTACAAAATTTCCAGCAATCAAATATCGTGTCAAAATTTCTTTAAGTTAATCTAGAATTATCACGTCATTTTTAGTCATCAACAAAATATAAAGAAGATACTTAACTTGTTTGATATGAAAAATACATCAATTCTCTTTCCGGAAAGAACATGTATATGTTAATTTAGCGTCAATAGGTTTTGACTTCTTTTATTACAATGGAGATACATTAATAGAATTGATATCTTGCTCCCAGAAAGCAAGATAAAAAATTTTCACTACTGACGTGGCAATAAAAAACTCATTGGAGATAGAAAATCATGGCCGAATACATCAATTTAGTTGATTTTAAATATAAATAAAAAAATTAAAAATGTTTGCGACTTGTGTATAGAGAAAAAAAAAAGAATAGTAGTTTTAATACAACCACCCATCAAATAAATGAAATGGAGAGAGACTAGGCGTGAAACATGGGATGAAAAACAGGTCCTCACTCAAAAACCTAATTTAGGAATTTTATTTTTGAATTTAACAATAGAATCTTTGCGATTCTCTTTTGTTTTGTTTTCTCTTTTTCACTTTCGACGTTATTCTAGGAACATCAAAATTTCCTTTACTTTTGCTAAACAATCTAGGATCTTGCTTTCATTCGGATTTATCTGCATGAAAAAATGTAATTCTATCATCATTCCAACAGACTAAGAACCCATATTATTTTTTACATACACAAATTCTATACATAATGGCAACATCTTCAGGTGCAAGAAAACACTCATCCTCCGTCGGAGGAACCGGTGACCGTCCGCAGCAGCCGGTGAAATTTGCACGGCGGACGTCTAGTGGACGCGTTGTGAGTCTGACCCGGGATGAAGAATTGGATTTACCGGAAGAATGCGCTGCGCAAAATGATTACATTAATTACACCGTTCTTATGCCACCAACTCCAGATAATCAGCCTGGAGCTACATCAACCACAAATGTCGCTGGCGACAAGCCAGACGGCCCAACTCCGTATCGTGCGCCGTCGTCCAGGTTTCGCTCCGAGTCGCAACGCATAAGGATGGGCAGTCATGGCGGCGATGAGGACGGTGGCAATGGTGACGCTGCCAGAAAGCTCGACCGTAGAATGTCGGTGATGAAATCGGATAATAAATCGATGTTGTTAAGGAGCCAGACACAAGATTTCGATCATAATCGTTTCCTGTTCGAAACGAAAGGAAAATATGGGATTGGAAATGCATTTTGGCAACAGGATGAGGATTCTTATGATCGTGATACTGGAATGAGCATGCAAGATTTCATGGACAAACCCTGGAAGCCACTCACAAGGAAGATTAAAACTCCTCCTGAAATTCTTAGCCCTTACAGGTGCACCCCTTATATATGTACTTAACCTGTTACATTATCGAGAACAGTTTAATTATGCATATCGAACATGAACATGAGCCAATGGAAAATACCAAATCTAACAATTGGCCTTAAAAGTGTACCATCGTAGAAGTTTTTTAAAATTTGGTTGAAATATCCAATGCATGGTTTCTTGGAGCCAGATTCAGGATAAATTCGCAATAATTCTTAATTTTCTCTAGTTTCTGTACTGGGTTATTGTTTTCAATTTAGATGGAATAAAAAAGATTTGGTATTCAATTTCGAGTCATGGTCAATTTTATAACAGCTATACCTCGTATTCGGATAGCCATCTTCGGCAAGTCTAATATTTCTCGTCTGATGCTCTATGAATGTATTCAAACGTATGAAAGAACTTAGAAATTTACCGGAAAAAATTTACCTGAACAATAACCTCAAGATTTATTTATTTACCATTATCAATAAAATTTTCAAGCTGCATTATTATATGTAAAAGCCCTAATGCAAAATTTCCACAGATTACTCATCTTGTTGCGTATGGTTGTATTGGTTTTCTTCCTTGTATGGAGGATAAGAAACCCAAACCACGATGCAATGTTGCTTTGGGGATTATCTGTTATATGTGAAATATGGTTTGCATTTTCATGGCTTCTTGATATTCTTCCGAAGTTCAATCCGATAAACCGAATGGCAGACTTGGCTGCTCTCAAGGATAAATTCGAATCTCCGTCTCCCACGAACCCCAATGGCAGGTCTGATCTTCCGGGTATGGATATATTCATATCTACTGCTGACCCGGAAAAGGAACCACCTTTGGTTACTGCTAACACAATTCTGTCCATTCTTGCTGTTGAGTATCCGGTCGAGAAGGTAGCGATATATATCTCAGATGATGGTGGTGCAATTCTTACCTTTGAGGCCATGGCGGAGGCTGTAAAATTTGGCGAGGTATGGTTACAATCTTTTTGCTTTTAATCAAGAAAATTAACGATCCAGTAGATTCCTACTTTCTCGAAT
Organism: Olea europaea var. sylvestris; assembly: GCF_002742605.1. Taxonomy (NCBI): domain Eukaryota; kingdom Viridiplantae; phylum Streptophyta; class Magnoliopsida; order Lamiales; family Oleaceae; genus Olea; species Olea europaea. The sequence goes on along the minus strand of NW_019240621.1, from coordinate 105,278 downwards.
AAATGATATAAACACAAAAATGTATCCCCTCTTTAACATGTTGGTGATGACTAAAATGGTTGTACTGACAACAGGTATGGGTGCCATTCTGTCGAAAGCACAACATTGATCCGAGGAATCCAGACAGTTACTTTAGCCAGAAGACGGATCCAACAAAAAATAAGAAACGAACAGATTTTGTGAAAGATCGTCGGTGGATTAAGAGGGAGTACGATGAATTCAAGGTCAGGATCAATGGCTTGCCAGAGGTAATACGAAAAAGATGTGACATGTACAACAAAAATGAGGAAATGAGGGAAAAGAAGCTCATTAAGGACAAGAACAATGGCGTGCTGCCCTCGGATCAGAAGATTGAGGTCACTAAGGCCACATGGATGGCAGATGGGACGCATTGGCCTGGAACGTGGTTCAAGTCCTGTGCTGATCACGCAAAGGGAGATCACGCTGGAATTTTGCAGGTGCTAAAACAAAATAACTTTCTAACTGAAAATTTTAATATATGGGAGTTTGGGTGAAAAAAGGCTGGTATATTGAATGACTCGAGGTCGTCTCCAAATCAGCAACTTAAACTGAGGATTAATTTTCTTGTACAAGAAAAATGTACAGAGATTTTTATACGTACACAGGTGGCAGCACTACATTGGCTACCACAAAACTGTTTTTTGTCCAAGTCCCAATGAATGCTTGCCATCTGTAATGCTATCTGTACATTTCTTTTGTATATGTAGCAAAGTTCTTAAAGTAATCCCATATGACTTGTAATAGATAGTTTTTCCACATTTCACATAGAAATATCAATGAACCGAACAAAATTGAATGAAAAAATGCTCACGTTTAAGACACCATAAACATAGCCATTTTTGTGCTTTATGGATTATATAATCCATACTCTTCTTTGATCATTGAGAATCATTTCCCCAACTTTTGACATTGGTTCCATACAGATCATGAGCAATGTGCCAGAAAGTGATCCTGTAATGGGTGGTCCTGATGAAGGGAAGTTGGACTTCACTGGTATAGATACCCGTCTTCCTATGTTTGCATATGTGTCACGTGAGAAACGTCCTGGTTATGATCATAACAAGAAGGCAGGAGCCATGAACGCTCTAGTGAGAGCATCTGCCATAATATCCAATGCACCTTTCATTTTGAACTTGGATTGTGATCACTACATCTACAATTCTATGGCTATACGAGAGGGAATTTGCTATATGATGGATCGAGGTGGTGATCGCATTTGCTACTTACAGTTCCCTCAAAGATTCGAAGGAATTGATCCATCGGACAGATATGCCAACCATAACACAGTCTTTTTCGATGGTAAGCATCGTATATGCTTAATTTTAACAGATAAAACTGCATAGAATGCTTATGCTTGAAAAAAGAAAAAAGAAAAATAAAAAAATCCCTCATTTAATGAACCAAGCGTAATTTGTAATACCAGTTTCATGCAGAGTATGAAATTTGAGGTAAAATGAGGCATTACATTGTTCTTGATATCAAATTTTCTTGTTAGCCTAAGCTTATAATATGGCTGATACATTTAGTTTGTGAAATTTATATTCCAGCATTGTTTTATTCTGTTGTACATGTCAGTTTTCTTGAACGATCTGGCATTTGTTCATGTCACAATCAGGAAATATGCGAGCCTTGGACGGTCTCCAAGGGCCAGTGTATGTCGGAACAGGATGCATGTTCAGGCGGTATGCATTGTACGGGTTTCTGCCACCACGATCAAATGAGTATTCTGGAGTTTTTGGACAAAATAAGGCTCCTGCTAAGAACATCCAGCCTCGATCTGATGAAGAGGAGCCCCTGACCGGGCATCCCGACTTGAACCTGCCGAAGAGGTTTGGGAATTCGACAGTGTTCACCGATTCTATAGCAGTTGCTGAGTTTCAAGGGCGCCCGCTTGCTGATCACATCTCTGTTAAGAATGGTAGGCCTCCAGGTTCATTGCTCGCACCACGTCCTCCATTAGACGCACCCACTGTGGCAGAGGCAATTGCTGTCATTTCTTGCTGGTAATTGATAGCTTAAATTTCTTAGCCTTTCAGTAAAGTTTCAAGCCTGATATTTATTGCTTGTGTACTTGTCTTGAGAGACAGGTACGAGGATAAGACGGAGTGGGGAGACAGAATAGGATGGATTTATGGATCAGTGACTGAGGATGTGGTTACTGGTTATCGTATGCACAACCGTGGATGGAGGTCCGTTTATTGCATCACAAAACGAGATGCTTTTCGAGGAACTGCTCCTATTAATCTCACTGACCGTCTCCACCAGGTGCTTCGATGGGCCACTGGATCAGTCGAGATCTTCTTCTCTCGAAATAATGCACTTTTAGCAACCCGACGCCTCAAGTTTTTGCAGCGGATAGCCTACCTCAATGTCGGAATCTATCCTTTTACATCTTTCTTCTTAGTGATCTACTGCTTCCTCCCTGCCCTGTCCCTCTTCACGGGACAGTTCATCGTGCAATCTTTGAATATCGCGTTCCTTTGCTATCTCCTGATAATCACGGTCGTGCTCACTCTAATTTCACTCCTCGAAGTGAAGTGGTCCGGTATAGCCCTTGAGGAATGGTGGCGTAATGAGCAGTTTTGGGTCATTGGTGGCACTAGTGCCCACCTTGTTGCTGTCATCCAGGGTCTCCTCAAGGCCATAGCCGGAATTGAAATCTCGTTCACATTGACCTCAAAATCGGCTAATGAAGATGAAGACGATATCTATGCTGATCTCTACGTCGTCAAATGGACAGGTCTTTTCATAATGCCGTTAACTATCGTCATTGTCAACCTCGTCGCCCTCGTGATGGGGTTTTCAAGAACTGTTTATAGTGTGATTCCCCAATGGAGCAAGCTTTTTGGAGGGGCTTTCTTCAGCTTTTGGGTGTTGGCTCATATGTATCCATTCTGCAAGGGACTAATGGGAAGGAGAGGGAAAGTGCCTACCATTATATACGTTTGGGCCGGACTAATCTCCATTACGGTCTCGTTGCTATGGATCACGATTAGCCCGCCTCAGGGAAGTGATGCTACTGCAAGTAATGGTGAGCTTAAGGTATAATAACTGCAGAAAAAAGGTGAATCCAGAATCAAATTACACTATATTGATTCAAGAATGGCTGTAATTTACTGATATAAACCAAAGCAAACTTTGTAGGAATTTGTAGCTCCCAAATGTAGGAGTACATAGCGTGATAGAAATTTTTATGTTTTCTTGGTAAATTCCTCCACATATATACCAACTGTACCACAATTTGAAAAAATTCATGCAAGCTCTTCCATTCCATATCGTGGTCTCTTTTTGCCGTATGGTTTGTCTGGAATAAATATCGAACTTCAAGAAATAATGAATGTCTAACAAAACTAGTAGAGAAATACAATGCTTGAATAAATATGATGGTGTACAAACTTAGATTGAGATTTTAGTGAAATTTAGATATTTTTGTTGTATCGCTACTCATGTGAGGTCATACTTAAACGTGGACCAACACTACCGAAAAATTCACGAATTTGAAATTTTCTCTTCTTATTTTGTACCTATTCCATGTCAAATCTCAAATAATCATGTCATTGAAAAATTAAATAGATCCCAGGCATAATTTTGACAGAGGTTTCTGCTAACCTAGGTGATTACTGCCTGTCACATGCTTGATTATTAGTTTTCATTGCTTGTCCTCTCAACTGTCTCCCAACTTAAATTGTGACATCTCACCACATCAATTTTGACATCTTACTACATCAGCTCTTTTTAGTAATAGCAAGACATTCTAACATGAGCAGGTGTAATGTGGTGTCAAAATTTTAGTAAGTTGGACAACAGAACAATGAACGGATACAATTTGAGAACAATCAATCTGATCGTACAGATTAATTGATCACAGAATGGAGCTAGAAGAGAGAGGAGACCGTGTCCCACGCGTGTATAAAAAATTGACAATAAATTGTGGGCCCCACATATTTGTGTCTTGTATGTAAAACTTCATTCTGTGAATGAAGCACTGCCCATTTGAGAAACCATATTGGCATGGTTTGAGTTGCTCTATTGGACATGACTAGACGTGAAAACAGAAAATTTTAGTCCCAGAACAATCATATTCAAGAGGTTAAATATTGTTAAATTTTATCTATTGTAAATCATTCGTTACATTAACTACACATCAGATCAAAATTAGAGGCCAACAGAGAAAATTTCTAACTAAAGATCAAATAGGCCAAGGAACAACAAAACTGTGGAGCCTCCACTCTAGCAAACTTAATCCTAACCGAACCGTGGAGGCCTGAAATCAAGAATGGAAGCCATAGCCAACCATCAAAATGATGATGAGAATCAGAGCTACGATGATATCTAACACAATCAGTTTAATCTTCATATTCTGAATCCACATTTTTCTCCTCATCTTCGTCCCTTATTTCTTAACACCCTGTGCGTGCCTAAAACTCGAAAAGAAACTTAAGATACGAATAATTTCAATGAAAACCTGAAAAAAGACCAATTCTAGAAGAAACATTGTTAGCGTGTAGAATAGAGTTAAATGAGTAAATCATGAAGACCTTGATAGATCTTCTGTTTTTTCCTTCTTCATAAGGATAAGGAAAGTTTTCACTTTCATTTGAGTGATCCTTGTACTTTCGTAAAATGAGTCCTGATTCTAACGAATCAAAATTTTCTTGTCGATTTGGAAAATTTGTTTAATGACTCCACAAACTTCTCTGCCATTTTAGTTAGATACAATTCAAATATTGATAAACATGTTCAAGTTCTCTCTATCATACCTGTGATCCGTGATCGGAGATTATCGATCTTATTAACAAGCGGCTCAATCTTCTCACCTCAATCGAGAACCTGAAAGGCTAATAGAGTAAAATAAGAGCAACAATGTATATAAGCAGAAAGAATAACCACATTATCGATGGTAAGAAAAACGTTCTGCACTTTCTCAATGTTTCCCATCATCACTTCCTTCAGTGACCTGAGCCTCGACTTCAACAAGTTTGTTAATTTCTTCGGGATGATCAATGCAGTACTACTTGTGCTCTTTCAAATTTGGCCTACAATAACACAGTGTTTGGCAAAGCCCACAAAAACTGAAAAGTGACTTATAAATGGTGAAAAAGCAATTACGCGAAGAAAAATGCTTAAATATCCAAGATACATAAATCTTAGATTAGATGCCATCTAAATGACAAGAATTATGGACTTCAAAAAAAAAAAAATAATAATAATAATAATAATAATAATTCTGCAATTTTATTCATCTTAGTTAACCCTTCTGTACAATTTAAATAAATAAAGATTTGAAATGGAAATAATGCGACTTATCTTCTTAAGATGCCAAGGACATACAACAGTATGTCAAGCGCTCTATGGAGCTGATAGGCCTTGATATGTGTAGCTCTGCTGCACAACATCGGGATTTATTTACATTATTTAGTAATTTGTTAGGAAAATAAATTGAGAAATTTATGGGAAAGGCTACATGCCAATCAATATATAAATACAAAAATACAATACGAATCAGGTTCCTATCAGAAGCTTATGAAAATAAATCTACATATTCAATCTAGAAATGAATCAACATAACCTTCTTCATTTTAGGTCTAAATTCTTCGCTTTTGAGGTAACGACACATCAGGACAATGCAGTCAATCAAACATAAAATCTATACTTTCTTGTTTTATTGTCACAAGAATAAAAGTTGACTACTCTCCAACCAAATTGATTAAAACAAAAACGACTGAGAAAAAAAACAGAAAGAAAAAGAATGTCAATACTGTTTCAACCATAAGAATTCATGTAATGAGAAAACAACCAAAGTACAGATCGATTCGAGTTCTTCAGTATGGCTCAAATAAACAATTCATCTCAAATGACACTAGAACGTGCTAGGTGCCTGCAAAATTTAAAAAAGAAATGAATTATAGACTGAACTCTATTATTTCATTAAAATTTCTCAACTTCTTTAAATCATTACTCAATCCACTGATATACAAGATGAAGGCGCCCACACAAACATATATGTATTTGCCCGTTTCGATAAAAGCTAAATTTCATCACTTTTCAGCTCTGAAACCCAAGCATACACATTACAATTATCAAATAAAATCACACATTCATATGCCACACTAATGAAACCTATTCCATATACATACATCTTTCTTTACTACACTTGAATTTTTTCACAATCATTTCCAGTTCTATATAATAAACGCATAATAACATAAGACAAAAGGAAAATAAGATACATGAAATCAAGTTAAAATTAAATCGAAATGGGCATAAGACAAACAAAAAATGATATAAAAATTAAATATTCACAAAATCAAAGGTAAAGAAAGGACATTGTGGGTACATACTGAATCCATTTTCCAAAAGGAAATTGAAAGTGTGGTCATCACAATTGTAAGTGAATTTGTTCTTTGATTCAGGCAGCTTCTTCATGCATTGCGATGCTATGTTGGTGAAATTCCGTCTACTAGGCTAATATAACGGTTCCCCTTCAACAACGCTATAGATCAGTGTTTGCTGACCCATTATACACAATTTTTACATGTATTGTTGAAAAGAAAAACCCAGAACCCAAATTGAAAAAAGAGATGAAAGTGCAAAAAATCAGTGCAGAATTTGGGAATGAGAAATGGTTATGTGTGATGAGAGAGAAAATTGAGGCTGGGAAGATGAATGAATCCGAGAAAACTGTGAATGAAAAAGGTGGTCAACACGAAAACACTGTAAAAGTTCCCTACAGTTATGTTACATATAACTGCGAGAAAAATATATGTTATGGTCCCCGTTCGAACTCCATTATTTTCTCGTTAAAATGAAAAATATGATCGTTATTCATCACATTAAGTTATCATATTTGATTTTTATCTCTTTTGTAAGGTCCATAACGACTATATTATTCATTCTCATTTTTACAATAATGTGGCTCAAATGGGAGCTAAATGTTGCAAGGGAAAAAATGTTACTAAAATTCTAATGTATGAATTACAATGTTTTACGAGTTAAAGTTAGGCCCAAGGCTTCGTGAATGGTAAAGAGTTAGGCCCGAGGCTTCGTGAATGGTAAAGAGTCAAAGGTCGACTATCGAGATGGAATCGGTTATCAAATTATTACAGTAATTATAGTTCCATTCTTTTCAATCTAGTTCAAATTTGAAAATCTAGCTCATATTTAAAATAAGTCTTGAACGTTACATTTTTTTTTGTATTTTAAGGGCATTAAGCTTTATTTAATCTTCATGCATGTTGAAAAATGAGCCTCAAACTCGTAGGCAATAGCATGATTAAGGGATCCACAGTCGCAAAAGTCTTGATAGGGCAATTATCACTGCTTAACGAACCAAACCTGTGTGATTTATCTATGATGATGATATAAAATTACGTGAAGACATTTGAGTTTCAACTGTTTATTTTCTGTAGAACTAGAGTATTCAAGTAAAGATTTCATTATTATGGATAAACCTATGATAAACTATCCAAGGACAAGTAACTACATCTTTTCCCTCACATTTAGATCCTGAACCTTTCCAAAATAAAAAAATCTCATTCAGCACCCATTCTCTGTCGATGTTATTTGTTACAAACACGTACAACTTTTTAAAACTGAATAAACGTATGACTATACACAGAAAACCTGATCGAGCACAAGAAAAAAAATCAACAAGCCAGTTGATTTCTGTATGATATTATTTCTTCAAAAATGGGTAGTCTTCTTGATCTGACAGGTGTCCATTGGTTTATTAACCAATCAGGTTCCGCCACAAATGCATCTTCCAAATTCGGTTTTAAAGAAGGTGAAGCCGAAGCCATGGACTTACAAGGTTCTAACTCCTTTAGAAGCTCCTCAGCTCGATTTCTTGACTTGGGATCATCTGAACCAGGAAATTTGCCATGTAATACCTCTTCAAGAACATATTTTGCTTCATCATATTTTTCTTGTTTTATAAGGCACAGGCACAGATTGCAGGCCTTGTTAGCATCGGGGTCTATCTGCTGTGCTCTACGATAAACAGCTTCAGAGGCTGCATAGTTTGTTTTCTGCATATAGGCCCAACCCAAATTCCCCTGCAGTGCAAAAATATAGAAAGTGTATAAGCAATCTCATTAAGCGTGATGTAGGAAATGCACACTATAGCATGCATTATTAGCACGTTTGGCAATAGAATGGAATAGCATTGTGCAATAGCCAAAATCTTGTTCATTTTACTGTCTGGCTATATCGATTACTACCAAGTACCAAACATTAACTATATGTTTTTCAATACTCAACTAGCCTTTATGATTAGTAAAATGGCAGGATAAAGATTTATTGTTTCTACTACCGGCCAGGTGAAAGAAAATTCTTCTTTAAGCAATTGGGTGAGTGTGTGTGTGTGTGTGAGCGCATGCAGGTAGATACAACGAATCATAAAAATCATTCAACAGAATTACTTGTAATCAGACATGATCAAAATCCACGACTTATACAAGGCACTGAGGGCCAGGTTGAGGGTGAAGTTTGGATCACCGTCATCCCACATGAGGAAACAGAAAGCTTTGTATATATATTTTACCTAGGCACAATGAGGTTATCCTGCATTATACGTAAGGTGTTATCTTCTTGGTGACACTAACAAGGATTCATAATGAGGATAATTTTTTCCTTCCAGAATTGCTGAAGACGTACTGAGAACTAGCAATACAAATTAGATTTGACACTTTTGTAAATTTTCTTATACCAATATTCTGGACGTCTCTTGCTTTATGGTAACCTGGAACTTCCTTCCATGGGAACGAGCTGTCTTGGTCGGTTTTCCATTAAATGCTTCTCCTTGGTAAATCATCCTCAACTTATGCCTCAGCAGTTCAATTTGCTCATCTATTCTCCCACATTTCTGCAAAATACAATGAATCATTTCAGACATGCTGGTATGTTGAATTGGACTTCTATTTCCTTGCAAAACACAATTGACATAGCTGAAATTTTACACTTCCCATCAATGTGTACTAGAGTAAATTATTTGGTCCTTAATAGTGAAGTTAAAGATTGTTTAGTATTCTATTTGGTGGCCTCTTTAGGACTGACAGAAAGAGAAGAAAGGAAACACATAACCAGCTGCTATACAGAGAGTTTTTCTGTTTAATTTATCTCCTCCACACGCCAATTATGGGCGTACAAAAATCCAAAAGGAAAACAGGTCACAAACAACTGCAATGTGGTTGCAATTTTTAGAATTCAATGAGATGCAGCAACACATAGGCTTTATTAAGAAATGAACAAAAACTGCAATTGATTATCTCAATATTTTTGGAACTCAACAGGTCTGCTCCTTGTAATACTCAGATTGAGATGGAGATCTGTAATTTGCTAATGCAGTGCAATAAAACAATGACTGATGCAGAAAAATTGCTTTAAAATGGCTTATGCAAGAAAAGAGAAGTCAATTTTTACATTCCTAAAAACTATAGCATTTATGATTGTACCTTATATAGATCAATAAGGACATTATCTAGTGACTCTTGGGCTTGTTTGGAGCATAAGTCCCTAAAGGACTTTATAGCTTCAATTGCCTCTTCAGCCCTATCTTGTTGTGTCATAACCACTGCCAAGTCTTTGAGTGCACTATCTACTCTGTCTCTAGCATTTATCGCCTTCCAAAATAAAACTATTGCAGCTTCATTATCCTTCTCGACCAACTGCCAGTAAATTGCCAAACAAAAGTAGATAATAAGTAAGTACAATATCAGAATAATTCTTAGTACATCCAGAAACCATTAATTACTTAAATTGCTTAATATACTGCATAATTTCATTGGACACTGTAAGGGAAAAGCAAAAATGGTATCTTAACTCTCTATCTATACATGAATTCCAAATAGTTAAATATTTAGTGAATCAACATCAACTACATAAAATGATATGATTCATGATCAGACGATAATATCGCCCAGAACTGTATGTGAAGTTACACAAATAATAATGACAAATCATTTTGCTCATTATTCGAAATTGCATTATTGAAGTCTAAAATGAATTGGAAAAGAGGTCGAGTAATCTCCCCCATCTATAAGCTTAAATTGCTTTATTCTGCATCAATTCGCAGAAAATTGTGAATATAAGTAATACTGAGTATTAAATGATAAGATGTAATTTGTGAATGTGATGACATTCTACTTTTTCTACATAAACTCCATTACATGTAGAAGTGCTTACTATAAAGACCAGAATTCCAATAACAATATGATAAATAAATCGAACACAGGTAGATAAATTATCCAAGAAGATGAAAACATATTCAAAGATGACAATCCATATCATATTTATTTAGCCAGACGGCCCAGACCCATTATTTATAAGTTCTAATCTACACATTAGGCCATCTTTCTTTCATTCATTTTCAACCGAAACATATTCTAAAAAACAGAAATTTAAAACCATAACAGAAAATGAAATCATAAGAAAACTCTCAATTACAGGATGCATCAAAAGTAACACATACACACCAAAGAAAAACAAACATAATGAATAAGATTATTACTACATGAATGAAATAACACAAAATATGAGAATTGTACATACTTGAACATATTTGGCTCTGACATAAGGACTGTCACCAGATGGAAGTTTATGAACAACGTGATACTCCTCTTGTTTCTCTGATTTTCTAAGACTGCTGCTATTACAACTTACCTTCATTTTTGCCTTTGTAATTTCCATTTTCTAGCAAAAAGGCCTTTTCCCCTTGTTTCAATCACTCTTCCTTCTGTGTATTGGCAAATGGTTTTGAGGTTCAAGTGGGTAGAAAAATGAGGAAAGAGAATGGTTGATTTAATGAGATCATTGGATGGGGATGAACCTGGATGAGAAAGAGTCCAGGTTCTTAGGTCGTTGGATTTTCTGGTGTTCATATGGAGGAGACGTGATTTTGTTATATTCTGTACAGTCCGGGCATTCTATTTATTTATTTGTTTATTTCCGAAATATTTTTTATGTCCTCGTTTGATTCTCATTTTTCTCAAAATACGTTTTTTCTCTTTTTTTAATCATATTTTTCATTAAAATAATATTACATATAGATAAAAAAAATTTACTTATTTTTCATCACACATTCTCTATTAATCTACTATTCTAAAATTCATTTTTCCATAAAAATGAGTGTCAAACATCCTACTGTCGAGTTACACGATGTTGGACAAATAGCCTTTAACCCATATAAAAAAGATTAAAAAAAAAAAGAAATCAAAATGTTTTAATTGATAAAATGACAAATCTGTCCTTCAAGTTTGAACTAAAAAATCACCCTAATTCCCTTCATTTCACCCCTTTCTTCCCCTTTAGTTAAACTCTATTCTCTCAAGTTCAAAAATTACCGTCTTTCTTTTTCCCTTTTTCATTGATTTCAACTTCATCATAAAACCCACTAAAATCGATTACAAATTTATGAATATACTGGCATTCCTATCTAAACTATTGCAACGGAAGAAGTGAACACAAATCAAAGGTCTGGCTTGTTCATCTCCTGCCTTCTTAGGCCGAGAACCCTATATTTGGGTTGTACGTAGATACTAACTTGTAAATCATTATTTGCATAATGTACTATAGAGTAGTAACATATTTAAGGTGTTAATTTGAGGTTGAAGTGACAATGCTTCATGGCTTAATAGGATGTTGTCTTGCCTTGGAGCTTTCTATATGCAGTTACGGAATACAAATTACAATGTGAAAGTCAGTGGCAGCATCTCTAGAATATGTTCGAAAATTATGATTCAATGAAGTTTTAGTATGACCAAAATGGTTTTTTTTTTTTTTTTTTTTTTGGTAGGGTAAAAGAAGCTCAGTTCGTGATTAGGGAGTTGAAGTACACGTGAGTTCCTGATGCATCCTAAATTTACATAGTAAATTTATTAAGGTAGTGTTTGATTGGAGGTGAAATTCTATGGAAAATGGATTTGGAATTCCACATTCCAATTTAACCTTGTCTGGTAGCCATTTTTTTCCCTAGAATTGAATTTTCATTTTTGATGTCACATAAGCCAATCTCCATTAATTCAAGGAATTGCAATTCTCACCAAAATGGTGAGAATTGGAATTCCCGGTTACTGTATCATTTTTTTTTTTTTTTGATTTTTTTGATTTTGATTTATTTATTATTATTATTATTTTTTGCAATGGAAACAATTTCTAACAATTATTGTAAAAATTATTTCACTTTAATTGACAATTTTTCATGTAAAACAAAATCAAACAAACACAAAAAATATATGTGTTTTTTTTTACTTTTTTGGCAGTCGGGACAAATTTCATCTCTGTTAGGATCTTCCTTAAGCTGCTCAAAGTGATTTCCGGGCTCAGTTAACCATTAAACATCGAATTCAACACCAAACCGAGAGATGACCGATCGCCCGCGTCCGCCCTTCCTATGGTTGCTATTTCCTCTTTTGCTTGTTGATTCTACCACACACTTAGGATGGATACCACACAGGTAAGAGTCACAAAGCCTCAAGCAATTGGTAGGGAAGATAACTTGGCAGGAAGCATGAAGGAGGAGAAGAAGAAGAATAACACCTCTCTCTCTCGGGTTCTCTTCAAGCACGGCACAAAGGAGTAGGGGTTAACTACCAATATATATATTAGTTAAATGGCCAACTTAAGGTAAGTCACAATATGGTAAGTAGGCTCGACTAGGGTTAAGTCCCAATAGAAAAACAACAAGCCACAAAGAGTATTAGTCATCCAATAGGTAAAGCAACGTTAGGTCGGTTCATCCATTATTCGATGTTGAATTATCGTTCAGTCATTCATGTCGACTGATAAAATTGATTTTCATCATCGTTCGGGAGGTCGTTTGACAACATGATGTCTAACAACCTCCACCTTGGTGTCAAATGATCTGCAAAGAAAAACGTTTTTCCATTAGTGACACCTCTAACAGAAAAATCGATAAAATTGAAATCATTTATCTGTACTGATGTTTAGAAGCTCTTTGCAACTTCTAAAATTTACTAGTGGCAGCACTTTCGTGCCCATATCTGAAGGATTATACTGTGTGTGAATTTTTTCAAGTCTTACTACTTCTTGTGATATTATATCCCTAATGAAGTGTAACCTAACATCGATATGTTTAGTGCGTTCGTGAAAAACAGGATTTTTACACAGATATATGGATGACTGACTATCAGAATACACAACCACATACTCATTCAAGACACTCAATTCATGAAGTAGACCTCTAAGCCATAGAGCCTT